>NC_133619.1:116849756-116997256 GCF_048593235.1 Sminthopsis crassicaudata | reverse complement strand
TAGATACTAAATAAATACAGTATCAAAATAAACTAATCTCAGGGACCTAGGCACTAGAAGTATGTCTATATGAGGATAGGGTAGACAGAACTAGAAAAGGACTTTTGCAGAAGGTGAGATTTGAGTTGAACAAGACTTTCCTACTTTGAGATTTATTTGGCCTTTTATAGGTGTCTTGCAAAAGGAGCATTCTCTGGAAGAGTTAACTCTCAGTTATGACAGCATCCCTACCTGCTGCTGTATAGTCTTCCTATAAAGCAGTTTACACTAGGATTTTCTTGAGAACCCTAGCCAGCTGCACTGAAATAAGAGGACCACAAGAATATTTGCTTATAATCTGTATCAAGTTTGCACATAGCTACCTAGCTTGTATAATGTACTCTCAAGAGATTTCCAGCTTAACATTTTCTTGTTGGCCCAGATCCCCTACACCTGCAGTGTAAAAAAAAATGCCACACAGATACAGGGGTTACTGAAGATTTTTACCAGGTCACTGCAGAAACATTGACATGGACTATGGTGTTCTTGGTTATTGGGGAAGATACTTTTGTCAGAAATAAATAGAAATACTCGTTCACCTAAATAGTTGAGGAAATGATTTTTATGCTTTTTTATGTTGTTGTTGTTGAGCTATTTAATACCTCATTTCAGTTTTTTTTTAGCCAAGATACTGGACTGCTTTGCCATCTTCTTCTCCAGCCATTTGACAGATGAGGAAAAAGGTGATTTGCAATGATCACACAGCTAAGTATATGAGGCTGAATTTGAATTCAGATCTTCCAAACTCCAGACTCAGTGCTCTAACCACTGCATCAAGTACCTGCCCAAGATTTTTATGGCTCAGTATTAATCCTCATCTTCTTTCCCTTACATAGCTAGTGAGTTGCCAGATTTTGTCCTTTTGATTCCTTAAGTCATTCACATCGCATTCCCTTCTCTTCACTCACTTGGTTACTTCCCTTCCTGAGACTTCCCTTCCTGAGACTATCATTGACTCTTGCCTAGAAAACTGCAGTAGCCTCCTAATTGGTCTTCTTGCTTCAAGGCTCTCCTCTTCCCAATCTATCCACACAGCTGTCAAAGTGATTTTCCTAATCATAGGTATGACCATGTCACTTGCTAATTTAATAAACTCCAGGGTTTCTTTATTGCTTCTAGGATCAAATATGAACTCTATTAAGCATTTTAAATAATAAAAATCTGCTTCCCAACATACCTTGTGAGGTTTATTATTCATATTCCCTTCTAAACATTCTATGGTCTATCCCCTTGCTTCTTAAACTGTTGTTCATGACTCCATCTGGAGTCCCATAGTGAATATAGGGGTCCTATAATTAGATTTATTTTCAGTAAATGTTTGATTTGTAAACTTATTTTATATATCTATATACTTGAGGTCACA
Organism: Sminthopsis crassicaudata; assembly: GCF_048593235.1. Taxonomy (NCBI): domain Eukaryota; kingdom Metazoa; phylum Chordata; class Mammalia; order Dasyuromorphia; family Dasyuridae; genus Sminthopsis; species Sminthopsis crassicaudata. The sequence goes on along the minus strand of NC_133619.1, from coordinate 116,995,854 downwards.
TAAAAATTTCTTGGATAAAAAAGAGTCATGAGTGAAAAAAAATTTAAGAAGCCCTCCAAATTGTCTTTCTTACTATTCTTTACATACAACAATCCATCTCTGGTCCTTTGCACAGTCCGTCCCTAATTCTAGAATATACTCCTTCCTTACTTCTGCTTCTTACAATTTCTAGTTTTTCTTCAAAATATCATCTAAAGAACACTGCCTCTGATCCTTTCAACTGCTGTTCAAACTGTTGCTTCCATGTATAATCTATGTCTGATTATTTATCATCTCATGAAAGATGGAGGGAAGGAAAGAAAGGAAAAGAAAAATGTATTCTTCCTCTACCCTCCTGATGTCTGCTCAAAGTACCTGCAGAATATAGATTATGTTGAAGGAAGGCACAGAAGATGCATTCTTCTTTTTTTTGAAAAATACAGTAAAATTTCAGGTTTAACTCAAGCCTGTCAGGAAGCTCATGAACTCATTTTAAATAAATAACATTCACAGAACTTTTAAAGATTTCTTTTTTCCTTCTTTCCCTTTCCTTTCCTTCCTTTTCCTTCCTTTTCCTTCCTTCCTTCCTTCCTTCCTTCCTTCCTTCCTTCCTTCCTTCCTTCCTTCCTTCCTTCCTTCCTTCCTTCCTTCCTTCCTTCCTTCCTTCCTTCCTTCTTCTTTTTCTGAAAATCACACTAGGAATTAAATTCTCACATCATTATATTTTGTATGTCTCTTGTGATTGAAATACAGGAAGTGATTTGAAGTTAATTGTTTGCTGCGCTCTGAAGCAGATTCCCCTGTAGTCCTGACAAACATACTAAGTTTAGTGAAGATAGGGATACAGTTTATTAAGTAGATTATATCTTATTATACTTTTAATCATACAACATTACTTTAAAATACAGCCTAATGATCATCATTGTTGATCCTAATATATTATATTATACATTATCATCTATAAATTGTTTTCCTTGAAAACAGAAGTTATCTTCATTTTACAAAGGAGGAAACGGAGGCTCAGAAAGGTTGTGGCAGAGCTAGAATCTCAAACACAGACTTTATGTGTCCTAATACAATTTTTCCCCATTACAATACATTGCATACCCATATTAATATTATTATTCCTTAATATCCATTGAAATAATACAAAGGTAGATATGTTGGAATGTCTTGGCACACACAAACATTTTTATATGTAAAGAAGAGTCTATAAGGAAAAGAGTTCTTTTTTTAAACCACAAATTACATGAACATTATAAAACTATCACCCTAAAATAGCTCATTAATAATCACAGGAAGCTTTTAAAAATTTGATTTTTGTCTTTCATTGACTGGACATTATTTTGGTACTGGAAATTTTAAAAAACCAACATGTCTTAGTGGTATTAAAATTTTTTAAAACAATAACATTAAAAGAAACCATTGTTTCTTTAGCCTATATGTAATTAAATTAAAATAAAGAAGAATTCTTTCTAGAACTATATGGCATGTTATTAACTTTTTCATTACTGAATAAGCAAATATGTTCACATATGTTTAATGTCCTTTAAAAAAAAGTAAATCGGGAATTTTGACTTTATTTTTCTCCTTTTCTTCTTTTTTATTACTTATTCTCTTTTTCTTACTTTCTCTTCCTTTCTCCCTTTTTCCATCTATTGATTTCTTTTTCTTTCTACCTTCCTTTCTCTTTACTGATTCAACTACAGTTATATTTCAACAAAAAACCAAATAAGGAAAGAGTCAGTCCTAGCATTTTCTATGGATCTCAGCACCTATATGAACTAATATATTCTTAGATGCTGTTGCATAAAATGCTTTTATGCCTTTATAGATTATGAAGTCTATTTAAATTACATGATTCTTGTCCACAAAGTTGACATTTCTTCATATTTTTCTTTGCTTACACTAATTAACTTAGCTCCCAACAGCAAGAATGGTAAGTAGAGAGGGGTGGGAGAGAGAAGGAGACAGAGAAATGTTGATAGCCGCCAAGAACCTTTGCCAGGCCACATTTGGGAGAACAATGACTTAAAGGCCATAAATTTGGGGCTGATTTTATCCAAAAAAAGTCACAAATATGAGCCCAAACACCTCCCTTCCTACCCCTCTCACAAATATTTGTCAAAGTTTAGCCCAGAGGAAAAAAAAACAACCATAAAAGTCTATGCTGCTGGCTGAGAATTCTCTACAAAGGGGGCCTTCAGTGTTTCTACTGAGTAGAAGAACTTGACTCCTGGCTCTTTTACTAAAATGATTCATGAAAAAAGAAGTTAAATATGTTTTCTTAAGAAGCAAGTCAATGTGTCAGAAAAATATGATTCTCTTAATCCAGTTTAACTTTTAACCTCAATAAATAAGCAAGAAGAGTTTGCAACCTGAACTTTTCTTAGCTTAGAACATGTTTCTCTTCCTTCCTGCTCCTGAAGAGTTTTTCTTTTTTCTTCCAGAGAGAAAGGGATGTTATTGAATCTCAAGATTTCATCCCCTACAAAGAGTTAGTCTTTAAAAATGGGTTAATTTTAAAAAATTAAGAATGTGAGACTTCTTTTCCTTAGAGATTTTTTAATTGAGGTACACAACATTCTAAAATATAAGATGAAAAAAATTACTAGAATCCATGAATCATAGATCTTCTCATTTTGCAGCTAAAGAAACTAAGGTACAGAAAATTTAATTACCTTGCTTAAGGTCATAGAGGTAGAAATTGGCCAGGCTGGCTTAATTCAAAATTAAGAACTATTTGATAATGTTTTGAGAGAGCAATTTCATGGTAGTAATATGGAGGTCATATTACAAAAGACTGAGAAGTGCCAAGAAAGCAAAAGTAGAGAATATAGATTACTTTTTCTAAAAGTTTAAAAGTGAAATGGTAGAGACAGATGATGCTAGTTTAAGGGAATGACAAGTTTTTGAGAATAAGGGAGACTTTGTAGACAGAAAGATCTAGTAGCTTAAGAGATGATTAAAGACGCAGAAAAGGAATGATTGATGTAGCAAGGTTTAGGAGGAGATGAGTGAAATGGTTATTTAAGGTTTTGAGTTCCAAATTCTATCCCTCCCTCTGCCTTCTTCTCACCCTCCCTGAGATTATAAGCAATCAGATATAGATTACATACGTGCAAGTGACACTCTTATTTTCTAAGATAAGGGAAGGAGAAGAGGATGAATGTTGGAGGAAGGTGAACCAGTGTTGGATTTGTACAGAATCTGAGCAGAGATAGGGACAAAAGACAAGTGGATCAGGGTTGAAGACCATAAGTACAATGGTGAAATTTCTGGTCTTTGGATCAAGTCTGTGAAGAGAAGGGACATAAACCAGAACAAAGGTGATGGAATGGGTAAATAGGAAGGAATCAAAGGACAAGACATCTGAGTGGAAGAAAAGAATGGGTTCAAAGGGAGTATCAGTCTAGAAGATTTTTAAAATTACAAAACAACAGAAAAACAGCCACAATGGCAAGCCAACATTTTAAATGATTTTATATTACTTCATGTAAGCTTTATATTTACTTATTTCTGAGCATATCGTTTCCATCTAATTAAGATACAAAGATGGCATATTTTTGTACATACATGAAATATACCTAGTAATGATTAGTAAATATAGATTTGCCAGTTTTCCTACAAACTTAATCAAAAGGGTTTTAAACTCAAAAGAATGGGAGGAGAAGAATGCCTTTTCACACAATTGTGTGTGAATTATTTGGAACAAGCAGTAGTTTTGGTATCAATCAATGAATATTTATTCAGTATTTACTATGTTCCAACAATTGTGCTAAGCATCAGGGATATTTAAAAAAAAAAAAGGCAAATACAATCTCCATCTTCAAGGAGCTCATATTCTGAGGGGGAGAATAGGAAAATGACTATAGATTGTGTGTGTATGTGTGTGTATGTGTGTGTGTGTGTGTGTATGTGTGTGTGTGTGTGTGTGTGTGTGTGTTTAAATGCTGCATCCATACTTCTGATAGTACTCTTCCATAGTAAATGGAAGAGTCTCCTGCAAATGGAAGGTAAAAGTTGATCTAGGGAAACAAAGAGGATGTAGTGAAGGGGAAGATCAGTGGTCATATATTTGTAATTCTATTAACACTGGGCTAACTTGACACTAGATTTGACCTTACCCAGACAAGACTATATTGAACTGGTTTCTCCATTATTAGTTTTTTCATTTTTCAGATGAGTGCTTGATTTCATGTCATACACATTTTTTTCACTGATAATTTTTGTTGTGCTTTTAAGTCTTTTTTTAGGTATATAACTTCAAGAAAATAAGTAAAAAACGTAAGTTCTAAAAGATACTGTTTCAATGACTTTTAATAGATATATTCAGAATATTGAAGTCTTAACATTTCAAGAACCAATCAAACCTACAATTAAATATAATCAGTTGCATGAAAGTATAAAAGGAAATGTGGTCAAATAATATTAAGAACTGACAAACTATTGCTATGATACTTATATGCTTGATTTAATCTCAGAAAATAAGAAAAGATATTTAGAGGGACCTGGCTAATAGGGGGTTATTATATACTCTTCTAGAGTGTTGCATAGATTTCTCGAAGTTCTTGAAAGAAGAACAGAGAACAGATCGATTTTTAAAATGCTATCAACCAATATGTAATTATTAAATACCTAGTGTGATCTGGAGAGTGTGTAAAGTATGAGGGATACAAGTGTCAAGAATGAAGCAATCACCAAATCCAATGAATGTACATTCTAATGGAAGCAAAAATGTTTGTCACGAACAAGACAATACAAATATTAGAAAACTGAAGACTGAAAAAAAAGTCAATTAAAAAATGAAACTAACTTTTTCATTCACTGCCTATATGAAAATTCTTATCAAAAGAAGTCCAGGTGAGCCTGTAATAACTGATCATCCTCATCAGACTATAAAACATCCATTCACAAAAAAAGTTCTGGGGCTCTTTTGTTTCCAGTGGACCCAAAAATGTTATTTCTTTTGTAGGAATGCATTCATAAAGATATTGCTATGGTGAAAAGCAAAATGTTTCAGATGTTATAAAAATTCCAAAATGAAAATGGAATTCTGAAAAACAACTTTATATTATACATACATCACAGGTTAAGAAATTGATCTAATTACAAATATTATCTCATTTGATCCTTATGATAACCCTTGAGAAAAAGGTTCTATTATTATCTTCATTTTACAGATGATGAAACTGAGGCAAACAGAACTTAAATGACTTGTCCAAGGTCATACAACTAGTAAGTATCTGACGTCAGATTTGAACTGGCTCCAGGGCCCCAGCACTCTATTTTTTGAAACACCTTATTGCATAGAAGAAATGTGATGTGCTAAGAATTACATATTTTTAAAGACATTCTGAAAAAGTAAGTATTCTTACTATAGAATAATAAAAAGATGATTACTCATGAAACTGCAAAACTATTATGAGCAACTTGCTATTCCTTTTAAATATATAATAGTTATCATGTAAATTTCCTTTTTCTTTTTTCTTTCCTCTTTCCACACTAAAGATGGTGTGTGTGTGTATCTAAAATAAGTATAAGTATGTATAGAATAATTTTATAGGTAGTTGTTGAACTTTGGGAATAATTCCAGATTTTTCTCTAAAATGGTTAAATCACTTCACAATTCCACCAACAATTAATTAGTGCCCCCTTTTCTTCCAATAATTGTCTTTTCATCAATGATATATAGACATCTGAAGTTAAGTGATATTGAATAAAATGTTGGACTTAGATTCAGTAAAACATGAGTTCAAATCCCTCTTTAAATACTTCTACCTATATAACCCAAATATTTCCAGAATGATTCCAACCTACAATAAAACATTATCATTTGCATGAAGTACAAAAGAAAATGTGGTCAAAAATTTACTGGATTTCTTGTGCCAACATTTGTTCCAGAGGTGAAATTAAGAAAGGGGTTGGGAGTAATGATGTTGGAAGTTACAGTTTAAGACAAAGAAAAACCTAGGATATTTTCAAAATTTTGCTACTGTAGTAAATAGACAACATGAGGCAATAGAGAAGAGCTGACCTAGGAGTCAAAACATAATGTGGCTCTGCAGTGCTGGGTGAGATATTTAATCTCTCAGAACCCAAGGCAACTTTCTAAGACAATAAATTAAAGGGAAAATGCTGATCCACATTGGTAGAGGGAGTTTCCTCACCTGGGAATTCTCTATGCCAAGAAAATCACAGACCTATTTCCTATTGCTAACACTAATAAAAATAAAACTGTTATGAGTATTTTTGTACAAATTGGTCCCTCCCTCCCTCTTTTGATTATATCTTTAAGACTTAGTATTGCCCATTGGATAAAAGAATATGATAAGTTTTATAACAATTCACAATTCTTCTAACAATTATATAGGGTAAGGATAGACTCTAAAGATATCATCAAGAAGCAAAAAGTACAAAAATAATCATAGATACAATTATGGATGCTTAACAATCTGCTGATTGTTAACATCAAAAAAAAAAAAAAAAAGATCAAAAAACAAGACTGATATGCTGTCCAAAAATGTTCAGCAATGTCATGGAGGATGTTCTATACAGAATCTAAATAGAAGAGGGATTTCCTGCTAATGGAAAATTACATTCTGAAGATGTTTTTTGTTTACAAGTGATATTATAATGATTGCCTTTAGCTATTGGTCATTATCATAGTTCTTCAAAAAGATCCAAAGCCACTCAAAACGGAGCAACCTAGTAACCCATAAAAGAGAAAGAAAAATGAGAACCTATCTTGACTAAATAATAACATGTCACTTAACTGATATTCAATTAGTACATATTTCTTGGACATAGAAAGCAACCTTGGCCAACAATTGAATAGAAGAGAGAACTATTTCACATTTAAGAAATAAAGCAGTTCTTTCAATGACCCCAAGCAACTTGCTACAACAAAATTCATCTTTTTTAAAACTAATCTTCTCCTGAGTATTGTATAGACCTCTTGTATTACAGAACACCATGATCCCAGGAAAATCTCCATGGCAAGTGATCCAAGTAGTAATAGAAAAGTCCACAGAGTCTTATTACCCTAATGTTAACCAAAATTCTTTGCTCATAGACAGGATACTCTACAACAGGCACTTACAAAAAGTTTATTGAATTGAATGAATGACTGAATTATTGCAAAAAGTTTTCTTAAACCTTTTGTACTCATGATCACTTTTTGCCTGAAAAATTTTTACTTGACCCCAAATATATAAGTGGATAAAATAGGTATAAAAATGTAACATTTACTGAATTTTGAAACCCCACATTCAGTTACAAGACCCTAGGACAGGGTCATAAATCACAATTTAAGAAACTGGGGTATAAAAGACATTATAAATGCCATTTGTGACCAGAAAAGAAGGTCATCTGAAGGGAGAGGGAGGTATTAAATAGCCTGACTTTTACTGGCATTGTTTACATATTAAAAGTAGCAGAATAAAGCTTCCATTGCAGAAGAGGAAAATTTATAAGAAAGAATTCATAGAAAGGATTTATAAGAAAATATAAACAGAAAACATATGTCGCATGTGAAGACTGGAGGCTTAAATAAAGTACAACTAGTGGTTTGATGTGGGAGATAGCTTAGTGCTCAGGAGTGACAATTTTATGTTATCTATTTTTTAAATTTTAAATAGTATTTTATTTTTCCAAATACATGTAAATACAGTTTTCAACATTCATTTTTGTAAAACTTTGTGTTCCAAATTTTCCTCCCTCTCTTCTTCCTTTACCTTCCCCCTCCTTGAGACAGCAATTAATCTGATATAGGTTAAATATATGTAATTCTATTTTCCTCCCTCTCTTCTTCCTTTACCTTCCCCCTCCTTGAGACAGCAATTAATCTGATATAGGTTAAATATATGTAATTCTTTTAAACATATTTCCATATTTGTCATGTTGTATAAGAAAAATCAAACCAAAAGGGAGAAAAATCACGAGAAAGAAAAGAAACAACGTACAAAAGGGAAAGTACTATGCTTCAATCCATATTCAGTCTCCATAGTTCTCTCTCTGAATGCAGATGACATTTGTTATCCCAAGTTTATTGGAATTGACTTGAATCACTGTATTGTGGAGAAGAGCCAAATCCATCATAGATGATCATCACATAATCTTGTTATTGTGTACAATGTTCTCTTGATTCTGCTTGCTTCACTCAGCATCAGTTCATATAAGTTAGGACTGACATTTTTAGAAACCACAAATTCTTAGGGTTATCTTTGGAATCCCAAAGGGAATAAATAGCATTGGCCCCCAGTAGTATCCCCATAGTGGCTAAACTCATTTAGAAATGGAATTTATTGAAATGGTTTAGAAAGAACAGTTGGTATCATATCTGTTCCACCCAAAATGGAAATCCCTTTCCCCTAGCATACTCAAGGTCCCTGGGGAGAGAGGGCTCAGACTTCATGAATAATAGTACTAAGGTACATGTGTCAAGAACATGTGTAGTAAAAGAGTATCATCAACTTTATAGGGTCATCATGAAGTTCCTCCTAGAGTCCATAACGAGAATCTTGTGATCCCAGAAACTATCCCTGTCGTTGGGAAATTGCCTTTCTACATCTTCTACAGATGCTTCCTCTGACTACTGCCACTGCTACATGGATAAGTCCCTCGGGCACTCCCATGTCAAAATATTAATTCATCTAAAACCAGAAATAAGTAAAATATAAAAGAGGCATGGGTGTCTTATGCTCATGGATATTATTTCTGAGGAGAAATAATAAAGTTGCCCTTCCCCTACACAGCAGCTCAAAACATCCCTCCTCACCTGTAGTAAAACATTCAAGAGAGACATGTACATGTGCTGTATCTTTTGTATGAACACTCACTTCTGCCTTAGCACTTCCTGAGTCACCACTGATTCTTCAAGCTTCCAGTTTCAAGATGTTTCAGTATTACAGTGCTGTTGTTCAGTTATTTCTGTCATGTTCAATTCTTCATGAATTTGGGTTTTCTTGGCAAAGATATCTGAGTGGTTTACCATTTCCTTCCCCATCTTATCTTACACCTGAGGCAAACAGGTAAAGTAATTTGCCCAGAGATACTTATCATGTCCATCAAGTGTCAGAAACTTGAATCCAAGTCCAGCACTCTGTCTACTGTACTATCTAATGGTATGGTACTAGTCCCATAGCTGCTCATGTAAACTCACCAGTAATCTACGTGATTACTTAAACTACAACCAGGTATATGCATTGAGTACTTAAATTAGGTGGAGAACATGTATGTAAGCTTCAAGGATGGACTCTCAAAAGGCAATCTGCCCAGGTTACTCATAAAACGATAGATGGATGAACTAAGAGCTTCTCTAATGATGAGATTATTTATGCAGAAGAGGTTCCAGATTCATTGAAATATTCCACTTTGGTATCACCTTTTTTGTCTGATAACCTCATTTATATTTATCTGTAATAAAACCTAAAATAACAAGGAAAGGAAAAAGTTCCCACTAAAATAGTTGTCACAAAGCCTGAGAACTAAACTTTATTCACTTTATTTATGAAAGACTATCTCAGGCCCTTGCTTGGAGCTTACTTACTTTTATTTTAAATGGAAAGTAATAAATATTAAGAAGGCAAAATATTGCAGTAGAAAACATACTGAATGTGGAGGCAAATGATCTCAATTTGAATCCTGACTACCGCTTACAACCTGTGTGAGTTTCTGCAAGTCAGCTTTCTAGGTCCTAGTTATCTCAGTTACAAATTAAAGAGATTGACTAAATCAATAGGCACGAATTCAACTAGAAACACGGGCTACATTCTTTACATTAGGACATTCTAGGCTCCTATATTGACTTAGTTTCAAAATATAATATTATCAATGTTATATTTTACCCTTATTTATTTTGTCAAACATTTTACTCTAGTTGGGGCCACTTGGGAGCAATCCCTATGGTGTTTTACATCACTGGATTAGGTCCAGTCTTTGGTTGTGGGGATGATAAAAATGTTACCTGTTAGAGGCAGATATATTGAAATTAGCAAAAAATGATAGCTAGATGCCTGATGGGATTGAAGGAAGAGACAACAATTCAAAACTGTAGATGCAAGAATTCACATTTTAATTGCTTTTGTGGAGCAAGCAGCACTGTAGCCTTTAATAACTCAGGAAGACATTATTGTGATGCAAGCAGAATATAATCATCAATATTCAGAGTGATCTATCCATCAGCCATCAATTTCAATTGCTTTCATTTACTATGGAGAGGAATATTTTTATCAGTCAAATGGAAGAAAGTATTGGAAATAAAAACAATGAATTTGATTATACACAAATAAATTTTGCATAGTAAAAAAGTAATACCTATAAAATAAAAAGATAAGGTGGAAAAGGAGATACATGTTTGCATAGAGTAGATTAAAGCCTGACACACAGACTTTGTATAATGCTTATTTCCCATTGGAGAAATAGTTAAAGAATATGAAGACTTTTTAAATGAAGCAATGCAAATTTTTAGTAACCCCATGAAAAGAGGTTTATATTCTTTAACAATGGGAGAAATGCAAATTAAAACTTTCAGATATCACTTGGTACCCAACAGATATATAAACATGGTCATATAAAAGTATATACACATATACATATGTATAGACACACAGTTATATGTATACATACCTAGATACACACATTTATTATGCATTTACATAATTATATGTATCTGTGTGCAGAAACAGACATGCACACATCTAACTCAGAATCACACAGACAGCATATAGCAAGAGAACGATTTAAATTTAAAACTTAGACCTTTCTTGTCTCTAAGACCAGCTCTCCATCCCCCATACCAGTGTCAAACGCAAATAAAAACACAGCAGAGCTAATCTGTACATAAGGACTTAGTTTTTAAAATGTAGTATTTTCCATGTTTATTGTATTTTTATTTATTTTGCTAAATATTTCCTAATCTTATTTTAATCTGATTTGGGATGTTCTTTGCACTATACCATATATACCCATATACACTCACACACAAATTATGAGTACTTACACAGATACCTATGTGTTTGTGCTTGTATGTGAACATATACATGTATGTATATCTGCGCACACTCACACACAAACATACACACACATTGATTTTCAATGTTCATGGGACTGTCTGTTATGGTGCTGCTGGTAAGGATTGTAGATTTTTTATAAGCATTTTGTGGAACAATATAGTAGTAAGTCATAAAACTGGTCGTATATATCTTTTGAACCAGCAATCATATGCTATGTTCACCTCAAAAAAACCCCCAAAATCAACTTTTTTAAGCACTTAGCACAGACCCTGGAACATAGTAAATTCTTAATAAAGGCTTATTCTCCTTCCTTCTTTCCTGTCCCACTATATCCTAAAGATGTCATTGAAAGAAAAAAAAAGACTTCTCTGAACAAGGTATTTCAAACCTGCTTCATTTGAGATTTCAAAAACAAAAGAAAACAGTAAAACTGGAAACAACTTATGTCTTTAATTAGAGAATAAATGAGTAAATTATTATATATTCATATAATGAAATATTATGGTACCATACTAACCACAAATATGAAGAATACTAGAAAATAAACCAAAAATTTGTAAAAACAAGATTCATAGAACCAGCAAAATACATTTATGTGCACATTTTGATCTTGCACACATATAGTTGAGATACATACAACACATGTATGTGGTTAGGGGGTATGTGCATAAACTAAATACATACATATTTAATATTATTAATATATTATATATATAAGTTAGATTGTGTATGTCTGTTTCTGTACACATATACATATAATTATATAAATACATTATAAACATGTATGTATCTATGTATGTATACATATAACTGTGTATCTATACATATGTATATGTGTATATACTTTTATATGATCATGTTTACATATCTGTTGGGTAACAAGTGATATATTTTATATATATATAATATAAATTATATATATATATATATATACTATATATATAATATAAATATATTAATGTTAAATTTAAGAATACATATTTTCTTCCCTATTAACAGTATGTGAGCAAAACATTTATGAATTATTATAGGTTTCAGGAGCAAGAAATAGACTTGTGATTTTATCAATAGTGGGAAATCTTGGGTGAAGAAAATCTCTAGAATTAGGTAGCACTTTTCTACAATTGATAATCTTAGGGCTTTCCTAACAGCATTGAAGAAGTGACATAACTTACCCTGCCTCGCTTAGCTAGCATGTATCAGAGACTGGGATCCAGGTCCTCTTGCTTTTGAAGCTGATTTTCTCCTCTATGCTGCACTACAACATGCTATGCTGAAGGATGCAGTTAAATGAAATTACAAATCCAATCTCAAGTATAAATAAACTTTACAAATACACAGATGGTTTTGGAAAGAAATATTTCAAGTGTATTTTTGGTTTGATTTTACTTTCTCCTCTGAGTCAGAGGTAAATGTTTCAAATTTGGGCTTTTTTAACTGGAGATTTGTCCCATGTTTGGATCTTGTTAATGATTATAAATCCTGAATTTTTAATAAACTATTTAAAATATGAATAACAAGTTGCTATGCTTAGAGTAATTTTTTTATAAAAAGATAATGGTGAAATATATGATATATATTCTCAACTGTAAAATGGAATCCCAGAGTTGTGAGAATGAAATGAGATAATATTTGTAAAGCATTTAGCACAGTGTTTGACACGTAGTAGGAGCTATATAAATGCTCTTATCAGTATTGTATAAACAGAATTTTCATATAAAGAAGTGAAAACTAAAAAGTTTCATCCTTTTAAGGAATAACGTTCATTTATCTGGAAAACTCACTTCTGTTGAATCCTTGGCTCCCCAAAGATGCCAGATGAATAAGGTTTTGCTGTAATTAGAAAGAGGATCTTGAAGTGTTCTGCTAACTGTCACCTTCTTGTTTTAATCAAAATGTTGGCAGCTGGTCATGAATGTATTGCATTATTACTTGTTTCTTTGGGGCCAGGAGGCAAAGCTGTGACAAGATTGCTCAGCTCTCCTTTAGGCATAGAAGAAGCAGGACATAAAAACAGTTTATTCACATGCATGTAGTTCATGCCCAATATTCCTGGAAAACAACTCTTCTAGCTTTGTTCCTCACTCGTTTTGTGACTTTGAACAAGTAATTTCTTCTTGAGATCTTAATGAAATGCTTTTTTAGCTCTTTTTTAATTCTAAAGTCTACCAATTTTATGACTGAATGACATCCTCATCTTTCAATGGAGGTTTCCAAATAATGTGTTCCCTATTTACAGACCCAAAGTGCTCTGATTTGAGACCTTAAGAAATCAATCAATTAAGCTCCCCCCTCCAAAAAAAAAATACTAGGGGCACTTAGATGGTACAGTTGATGAAGTTGGAACTGGAGTCAGGAAGAACTGAGTTCAAATCCAGCCTTAGACACTTCCTATTTGTATGACCCTGTTTACCTCAATTTTCTCCTCTGTAAAATGGGCTGGAGAAGGAAAAGTAGTGTCTTTGCCAAGAAAACCCCAAATGAGATCATGACTAGTCAGACACTTGACTGAAAGGATTCAACAACAACAAAAATAATAATAGTAATAATGAACATCAAACATTTATATATTTTAATATATTAAGGCTTTAAGATTTGCAAAGTACTGATTCTTTTCAACAATGAGGTGATTCAAGGCCATTCCAATAGACCTGTGATGAAAAAGAATCGTGTATACAGAGAGAACTATGGAGACTTTGAAGTATAGTATTTTTACCTTTTTTGGGGTTGTTGTTTGGTTGGTTGGTTCTCCTGCCTTTCCTCTAATTTTTCTTGTGTAGCATGCTAAATATGGAAATGTGTTTAGAAGAATTGCATGTTTAATCTATATTGCATTGCTTGCTGTCTATGAAAGGGGAAGGGAGGGAGAAAAATTTGTAATACAAGGTTTTGTAAAGGTGAATGTTAAAAATTACCTTTGCATGTATTTGGAAAAATCAAAAGGTATTAAAATAAAAAAAAAAGTGGAGAGGGAAAGAAGATTTGCAAAGTGCTCTACATACAGTCTTAAAGAAATTAATTCAGACTTTATTGGAAAGATGAATACTGAAGCTGAAACTTAAATACTTTATCCACATAATGAGAAGATAGGACTCAATGGAAAAGACCCTGATGTTGAGAATGACTGAAGGCAAAAGAAAAAGGGGATGACAGAGGATGAGATAGATAGACAGTATCTTGGAAGCAATAACATGAGCTTGGATAGACGTCAGAAAATAATGGTTGATAGAAGGGTTGATGTGTCCATAGGATCACAAAGAATTAGACACGACTGAATAATGGACCTATAACAGCAACAAAAAGTTACACATATTAACTCATCAGAATTACTAATGGATTAAACCACAAGAGTATGGTCAATATTTCTAGAAAACTTCAGTCTAAATGTGCATGTTACTGAGCTGACACAGAAAGATGGGAACTGGGGCACACAGATGGATCATAGATTTAAAGCTTCAAAGCAGAAACAATGAAGAATTATTAGGTGAGAGATTGGAAGATAATATTCCAGTAGAATAGTTACAAGGGTCTTGACCAAAAGGAGAGAAAGGGAAGAAGTTTCTATTAAGCACCTATTGTGTATCAAGCACTGTGCAATTTTAACTTTTAAAAATAGTATTTCATTATATCATCATAAGACCTCTGGGACATAGTTGTTATTATTACTCCCATTTTACAGTTGGAGAAACTGACACAGACGTAGATTATGTGATTTTTCCAGGGTCACTCAGTGTCTGAGAACAGATTTGAATTCAGTTCTTCCTGACTACAGGATAAGTGCTCTATCCATTGAACTACTTACCTGCTTGACAAGAAGGCAATAAGGTTTTGATGTACTTGAGGGGTGCAGGAATGAGACCTAGTGTACAAAGGCTGAGTACAAGAGAAAAGGATTTGAGACAGAAGAAGACAATTATAGAGCTTAGATAAGCTGCCAGGAGTAAAGGAAGATGGAAAAGACTTTGGCAGGAAAAGAGCTAAATCATGTAGGAAGGAACAAGGGGATTAAAAGACTACAAAAACTTAATCAGCAAGCATTTATGAAGTGATTACTATGTGCCAGTTAATATATTAACAACAAGGGTTACAAAAAAGAGCAAAAACATCGTTCTTGCCCTCAAGGAGCTTGTGTTCCATCTAAATAAATAGATACATAAAAGAAGATATAGACAGAATAGATGGAAGTTAATCCCAAAGGAAAGGAAAATGTTCTAGGGAATATTAGGCACAGAAACTATGGGAGTTAGGAGTTGGACAGGGAAGGAAGAAGAATCAAAGGTAAATGAACAATTAATACAAATAAATACATTGAGTTGGAAGACCAAGTGTCAGGTGTGACAAACAGCAAGTTAGTACTGTGAGCAGAGGGAAATAAAAGATAAGAAGACTAGATTGGTAGGAAGGGAGCAGTTGTAAATGGCTTTAAATGCCCAACAGAGGACTTTGCATTTTATCTTAGATTAACTGATAGAAGTACCAGAAGCTTAAGAAGAGGGAAAAATGGGGGTGGAGCATGACAGGGTCAAACCCATGCTTTAGGAAAATCACTTGGTTTTCAGTAAAAAGTGGATTGTAATAACTCAGCTTACACTGTTCCAGTTATTCAACAAATGCAGCTAAATCCCTCAATCATTCAAATAAATAGGTTTTGCTCACATACCATCAATGATATCTATTAGTAGATAGCAAAATATGTCTCCCTACATTTACCACTGAACTCAGTCTCTTTTAGCCTGTGTTTAAATGTGAGTCTACTTTTTGGGGTATTACTGAATTCCTGAGATGACAAATCTCACTTGAAGGTTTAGTTGATATAATGCTTTTGGAAGCTCCCAAACATAGCTCTCCAAACCCTGTAGATTTCAGTGATCTTTTCCCCAGTAAATTTAGTTATTTCATGTCTAACTCCCTTTAGCCTCTGGATGACTATTTCACCAAACACAATAATTTTAGCATTTTTTCTACATTCATGATTAAAGGCATCCTTACCAAGAGATGCTCCCTTGACTGATATCTTGACTCTTAACCTTTGTTTTACATTACCTAATTGCAAAATAAATATTGTTACCTCCAGAGTGGGTAGGTACATGTTTTATGTTAGAGAGTAATGCTGAGCTGATGATCCATGAGCTTACCTCAGAGCTGATTGGTGCCACTTAAAGTAATCCAGAATGTGCCTTAGTAATTGAAATCCTTCCATTACCACCACTCTGACCCTTTTAAAGATTTCTCTTGCAGATGCAATCATGTCAAGAGGTGAGCCAAATAGTTTGGGAAAGACATAGGAGTATTTCCAAATTGAAGGATTTTGGCTAGTAACCAAAAAGCTGGCACTCATAATTCCCAGTCCAAATCTCTTATCTGCAAGGCTTCAATTTATAGAGACATGTCAGTCATTTTCTTCATTCCCGGAGAAGACTCAATCCTTATGTTGATGGATATGGGCTGTGGCAGCCATTCTGTGTAGAGTAATCTTACATCCCTTCTTTGATTTTCTTACTTTTTTGTAGCGGCAATAGATTCCTTTGAACCTTGTTTCTCTTCAATAATTAAGTATAATGGGAAGACCTAGAATCAGGAGACCTAGGTTGGAGTCCCAGCTTTGTTATGTGTTATCCATTTAATCAACCAACGGGCAAATCACTTCACCATGAAACTACTTTAATGGAACCTCTATCAGACTCAGTTTCCTCTTCTGTAAAAATGGAATGAGGAGATGCATTGCCTATTTCTTTGGAATGTGGAATGTATGAAATGTAAAGAATCTAAGATTCTTTAGATAAAGATGAACTATCACTTTTAGAGAATAATTTAACTTTGAAATCTTTGTACACATCTTATAGCACACATGCATGCCGAGTGTAAGATACAGTCACCAAGTACCCCTACCACAAGTTAGAAAAGGAAGATTTTGAGAATTAATGAATGCAACAATTTGGGCCATATCATCAATAATGCCTTTTAAAATGTGGTTAGAGAGACATTTATTCTATATTTATTTATGAGAAAGCTACTGGACTATAGTATGTGTGCTAAATAATGCAGGAGAGAAAAACTAATGATATTGTGGTCTAATAAGTTTTTTTGAAAGCATTTCATTTGACTCCCCAAACTGACTAATAAATCCACATTTGGATAATGCAATCAAATTATATTTAACTCTAGAATGACTTCCCTATGCCAATTTTGGATCTGTTTCTAAATAAAATCTTCATTTTTAGGTTTATAATGACTCCTCTCTCTCCAGAGAAAACTTTATGGATATTAATTTCCTTTCTTTTCTGGACTCTTGGCTGTCTGTTTCATACCTATTCCAGTCCTTGTTAAACCTGGATAGGAGGTCCAATGTGACAGCCAAGGACGTGAAGATTGCACCTGATGAATGGTGCCAGAGAATGCTCTGTGAATGTTTTCTTTGTGGAATCCACTAAGAAATATAGCCCAAACTGAGGGTGAGGTTTATAATGGACTGCTGGGCTTTTAATCAATGCCAAGGGCTAAATTCTAATGCAAACTGAAAGTAATTATAAGTTATTACTGTCTCATAGTTTGGTCTACAAGAGCAAGACCATATTAAAGGAATTATTCCAGACCATACTACAATTATACACCCTGGTACCACCCCACAACCAATTCAAAGATTCAAGAGAATAGATATGAGGGTATATAGGGCTTAATAGTATCAACTTAAAATCTATCTGTATGTATATATATATATATATATATATATATATATATATATATGTATATATATATACACACACACTATATATATGTATATGTGTACATGTATGTATACATATATATGTGTGTGTGTATTGTGTATATATGCATAAATGCAGCACAGGTTTTGTTTTTCTTATTTTCATAGTGGCAGGGAATGAAATGGTAGGAGGAAAAGATTTAAAAACTGAAAATAAAATGAAATTGAATTTTAAAAAATAAACATTCCAGAATGTAAACTTTTCCTAACATTGAGGGAGCCAAAAAACCTGAACAAAACTGTACTGTGTCTCTATCAGGAATCCCACTCAATCAATCAATCTATAAGCAATTATTAAGCAACTACAAAACGCTAGGCGAAAATTAAACCATCCATGACTTCCAGGAGTTTACATCCTATAAGTAGAAGATAAGGCATGTTGGGAAAAAGGAAAGAAAGAAAGAAAGAAAGAAAGAAAGAAAGAAAGAAAGAAAGAAAGAAAGAAAGAAAGAAAGAAAGAAAGAAAGAAAGAAAGAAAGAAAGAAAGAAAGAAAGAAAGAAAGAAAGAAAGAAAGAAAGAAAGAAAGAAAGAAAGAAAGAAAGAAAGAAAGAAAGAAAGAAAGAAAGAAAGAAAGAAAGAAAGAAAGAAAGAAAGAGAGAGAGAGAGAGAGAAAGAAAGAAAGAAAGAAAGAAAGAAAGAAAGAGAAAGAGAGAGAGAAAGAAAGAGAGAAAGAAAGAGAATGAGAGAAAGAGAGAAAGAAAGAGAGAAAGAACAAAAGAGAGAGAGAGAAAGAGAGAAAAAAGAAAGAAAAAGAGAATGAGAGAAAGAGAAAAAGAGAAAGAAAGAGAGAAAGAACAAAAGAGAGAAAGAGAAAGAATGAAAGAGAGAAAGAAAGAGAATGAGAGAAAGAGAGAGAAAGAGAAAGAAAGAGAGAAAGAAATAAAGGAAGGAAGAAAAAGAAAGAAAGAGAAAGAGAGAAAGAAAGAAAGAAAAAGAGAAAGAAAGACAGAAAGAAATAGAGGAAAGAGAGAAAGAAAGAAAGAAAAAGAGAATGAGAGAAAGAAAGAGAAAGAAATAGAGAAAGAAAGAACAAGAGAGAGAAAGAGAAAAAGAAAGAAAGAGAAAGAAAGAAAGAAAGAAAGAAAGAGAAAGAAAGAAAGAAAGAAAGAAAGAGAATAGATAATACTGTTGCCATTTGTAAAAGTGGAAAAATACATATGAGTGGAAAAATGGCACCAAATTAATCATTCTGCTGCCTTTCATTGGTGTTATATATATTTAAAAATCTCTATCAGTCTTTAAGGAAAATAGAAACTAAAATGCACTAATTATGGGTTTCACATTACCTTAGTTCATAACATTTAAAGGCATGAAGCTAATATACTTTTGCATAAAGATGGGTAACAAAAATATATTCTTTTGAGTAAAATATCTTCAGGTTCTTGGTAGACCTTGCCCATGTCCTTGCATGCAGACTGCTGATTTCAGTAGATAGACAAAATTAGATTTTGGATAGCAGAAATTATCTCATTTTTGTCCTTTTTTTCTTCATTGTCTTATATTGTGCCTTATAACATAAGGGGTGATAAATGTATGTTGAATAATTTTATTATATTACTTTGTTCTTAATTCAGAAAGGAATAAGCACTGGTTGCAGATGGGGGCATAGATGATGATAAATAAAGAAGGAAAGGAAAGAAAATTGTGTAGTAAAAGAAAAAATTGGAGGGATCAGCTGATAAACTAGCTGGTGCAAGGAATAGACTTGGAGTCAAGGAAACAAGTTAAAATCTGGCCTCAGATGCTTACTAGTTGTGACTATGGATGGGTTGCTTCAGTTTTCATATCTATATGTAGAATGGGGATAACCTTGCTTCTGAGAATGACCTGGACTGCTTTCCAGGATTGTTGTGAGATAAAATGAGATATTTGTAGAGCACTTTGCAACCCCTAAAACACTATAAAATGTACATAACTATATATTTAAATATTTTTAAAATATAATATATATATGTATCTACATATAAAATTGAGCTTACTGCATATATATATATATATATATATATATATATATATATATATATATATAGAATAGACCAGGAGAATAGAAAAATATTCCTCTTGAATTCATTTTTATTATGAGTATACTTTGACAGAAGCAGGCAGACAGGTTATATTCTTTATATGGGCTGATAAATGTTTATGATTATTTTCAAGACTACAAAGCACAGAAATTGATTAGAAGCCCTCAAGTCCAACCCTCTGACATGCTTTTGCTCTCCACTTGGGGAAATGCTTTACTTTTTGGTTGGCTTAGCTGCAAAAAGAAATGCTAATACTGATCTCTCCAAAAGATTGAGGGTTCTCTAATGAATGATTATGAAGCACTTCTGAAATGTAGCATATGATTGAAATGACACTATCAGATATGCATGAGAATTTATGTAAAGTAGAAAGAAACTAAGACTTTGTCTGAGATTATGATTGGAGGCTCTCGGTGAACAGAATTCTCATTAAGTTCAAAATGTGCATGAGCATGTAGGAATAATAGCTAACCATTACCTGGCATCTTAAGGTTTGCAAAATTCTTCCTATGCATTATTTCATTTCATCCTGAGGATACCCCAAGGAGGTAGGCGCTATGGTTATTATTGTTTCCATTTCATAGATGAGGAAACCGAATCTCACAGATTTTATTTTACTTATTCATAGACAGAGTTGATAAATGTCAAAGATGTGATTTGAACTTGAATCTTTTTGACTCTAAGCCCAGCACACGGGCCAGTACAATTCTCTAACTCATAGCAATGGTCTAAGAGCCAAAGTAAGTAGGATAAAAGCATAAAAAAATAATTCCCTATGAACTATAATATGAAAAAAATTGTATAAAGAAAGCCAAAGGGGAACCTCTAATTTAAAATATTCTGAAATAGAAACCTGCTATACCATCTTGAAGCGATGACCATGGAGTCTCCATTCAAAAACCCCAAATGAGGGAAAACGCATTGCTTGTTAATGCAATCCATTCCACTATTTGATGGATACAATAGCTAAAAAGTGGGATTTTCTATTTTTTTAATATCAATCTAAAATATCAATCTTTAAGATGGGAATATCAAGCAAAACAAATATACTTTCTTTTCACAACTGATGGGGACCTTCTTGGTATTTTAAGACTACTATTGATAATGATTTAAGCACAAGAAGCATAAAAGATATCAAGTATATACAAGTTTATTTGTGTATATGTATTTGTATATTATATATAAAATAATATATGTTATTTGTGCATATATATTTGTGTATATATTATAGATTTGTATATATGTATTTGCATATGTATGTGTCTATAAATTTGTGTATATAACCAGGATCTAGTCACCTGATGAAAATTAAAGAAAATGAGAATAACTTGAATGGTTTTTCTAATCGCCACAAAGTACTGAAATGTCTTAACAAAGGTTTCTGATGCTATTGAATAATTCCTGTATGAAAGATTTATGCTTAGATGTGGCTAAAAATTACATAATAAGAAAGGAATCTATTTTGATAAGAAGGAATGCCCCCCTCCCCAACAAATGAGATTATGGGCCCATTGAAGTCTAACCTTCTATTGTAACATTTCAGCAGTGAGTCACATCCCACAGTCACAATGTTCCCTACATAGCTGAACTTATCTGGGTGACAAATACCCCTGATTATTGAGTTAAGGGAGGAAGGATCAAAAAAGAAACTCTAGAAATTTTCTTATTCAATCCCCTCATTTTACAGGTGAGGAAATTGAGACTCAGAAAGCTAGTTACTTATCCAAGACACACAAGTATTAAGTGACACTGCCAGGAATCAAATGTCGTTCTTCTGACTCTAGAGTAACTGACTTTCCCATCTTATTTATTTCACATACTCTGTGCATTTGTGCATAAACACCTGAAACTATGTGTATCATTACTTCCCTGCTGCTCAGGTATTATCTCCCATAAACTTTGAAAGAAAATGCAGGCCAAAAAAACAAGAAGAAAAATAGAGAAAATAAAGGAAAAACATCTTTGATCTTCATTCAGTCTCTGCCAGTTTTTTCTCTGGAGATAGACAGCACCTTTCATCATAAATTCTACAGAATTGTCTTGGTTGTTTATATTGCTGAGTTATTCATAGTGGATCAACATTAATATGGCTATTACAGTGCACAGCATTCTGCTGCTTCTACTAATTTCCCTTTGCAAAGCTCATGGAAGTCTTTCCAGGTTTTTCTAAAATCATCCTAATCATCATTTCTTAAAGCACAATAGTATTCTATAACATTTATATACAACAATTTATTCAGCTATTCCTTAATTGATGGAAATCCTCTTAATTCCCAATTCTTTGCTAACACTAAAAGAACTGCTATAAATATTTTTGTACAAATAGGTTCTTTTCCTTTTTTTTGGCCTATGGGCCTAGTAATGGCATTCCTTGGTTAATGGGTATACATATAATAGTTTTATAGTTCTTTGTATAGATTCAAACCATTCTCTAGAATGGTTGAGTCATCATATGATTCCACCAAGAGTACATTGGTATTTTGATTTTTTCCACACCTCCTCCAACATTGTCATTTTCCTTTCCCGTCATATTAGCTAATCTGACAAAGATAATAGCTCAGAGTTATTTTAATTACATTTCTCTCATCAATAGTGATTTACAGCATTTTTCCCATATGATTATAAAAAATTAGATTACATTGTATGTATACTACCTGTTCATATCCTCTGACCATTTGTCAATTGAGGAATGGCTCTTATTTCTATAAATTTGACCTAGTTTTTTAATATATTTGAGAAATTCAATGTAGATTTTTTTTCATAGTAATGATTACCAACTGTTTTTCCCTCCATCTTATTTTCTTCCATTTGTCCTCTCTCTCTCTCTCTCTCTCTCTCTCTCTCTCTCTCTCTCTCTCTCTCTCTCTCTCTCTCTCTCTCTCTTTTTCTGTGTCAATTAGAGTTAAGTAATTGGCCTAGGGTTGTACAGTTAGGAAGTGTTAAGTTTCTGAGGCTAGATTTGAACATAGGTCCTCATAACTTCAGGGCTGGTACTCTATCCACCACACTATCTAGTTGCTCCTATTTGTCCATTTGCAAGGGTGATTTGCTTCTGACTTTAACCTCTTCCAAACTATCCTCCCTTCTATTAACTCCCCACTCCCTTATCTTATCCCCTTCCTTTCCTACTTTCCTGTATTGTAAGATAGATTTCTACACCCAACTGAGTGTATATATTATTTCTTCTTGGATTAAATTTTGGTAAGAGTAAGATTCATGTGCTCCCCTCTCCACTTCCTCCATTTCCCCCTTCATTGTAAAATTTCTTTCAGACTTTTTTATGTCAGATAATTTTATCCCATTCTTCCTCTTCCTTTCCCTCCTCCCAGTGCATTCATTCATCTTTCTCATCCTTTATTTTTTATTTTTATTTTTTGATAATCATATCACATTCAACTCACATTTATACTTTCTATTACCGTGTTTCCCCGATAATAAGACCTATCCTGAAAATAAGACACCCACATACTCTTTAATATTCCGCTAAAATAAGCCCTCCCCCGAAAATAAGCCCTATCTAACTTACTATGAAAACGGTCATCATGGTGATCCCCTGCGCTATATGCTGCGTAGCGGTACCTTCAGTAAGCAGCGCCGCCCTCCCCTCCCGGGTGAAACGCACGTCGCGCTCCGAGCTGCATCCAATCAGAGCTGCAGCAGTGAGCGCGTCATCCTCTTCTTCCCTGGTGATTTGCTTGCTGGCGCTACTGAGAGCAGCGCCGCGGAGTAGAGCTGAGACAGGACCATCTAAAAACTCGGTAAGTTCAGTAAGCGATGGAGAATAAAATAAGCACTCAGGGGGCATGATGGAGGCTAAAAGGGGCATGATGGAGGCTAAAATGGGCATGATGGAGGATAAAAGGGGCATGATGGAGGATAAAATAAGCCCTCCCCTGAAAATAAGCCCTCTGGTGTTTTTTAGTCCCAAAAAAATAATAAGACAGTGTCTTATTATCGGGGAAACACGGTATATGCCTTTCAACTGCACTAAGAATAAGAATTAGCTTTTTACGAGTTGCAAATATCATTTTTCTACACAGGAATATAAACAGTTTAATCTTATTGAATCTGTTATAACTTCTTTTCCTGTTTATTTTTTAATGTGTCTTTTGTTTGAATCTTGTGTTTGAAAGTCAAATTTTCCCTTCGGCTCTTGTCTTTTCATCAAAAATGTTTCAAAGTCCTCTATTTCATTGAATAACCTTTTTTTTTTTTTTTTTTTTTTTAACTTGAAGGATTATGCTCAGTTTCATTGGATAGGTGATTCTTGGTTATAATCCTAGCTCTTTTGCCCTCTGAAATATCACATTCTAAGCTGCTCCATATTTATAAAGTGCCTGCAATATGCTAAGCAGTGAACTGTTGTTCAAGTGTATCCAGCCCTTCATGACCTCATTTGGGGTTTTCTTGCCAAAAATACTGAAGTGGTTTGACATTCCTTCTCCAGACAATTTTACAGATGAGGAAACTGAGACATATGGTGTTATGTGACTTGCCCTAAGTCACATAGTTAGTGTCTGAAGTAGTATTTGAACTCATCTTCCTGACTGCAGGTCCAACACTGCACCACCTAGTTGCTATTCTGGTAGTGTCATTCAATCCACACGAATCACTAGAGGTAGGTAAAGTTCATGAGGTTTAATAAATCTTTGGAGGCTTTTTGGGCTTCCCCAGATATAGATGACTTCGAGAGAAAAGCCAGTAAATCTCCCAATTTTTTTCTACCAGATAGACATATGACAATCTCAGTAATCTCTCATCATTTAACATAATTTTTCTCTTCTTCCTGTGATTAAAACTAAATATTTTTGCTCTTGTGGCTTATATTCATCCTCATCAATGTGTAGGGAACTGCTTCTTTCTCAGAATGGGAGTTCTGACCCTATCATATAAATCCAATAGTACTTTTCTATCTTTCTTTGTATCGATTCTTCCATCCTCCAAATCTGATATAAATTTGTATTCTTTTCTACCTCTTTGGACATTTTAGTTTACTCTTCCATTATTTCAATGGATGCTTTGTTCTCACTGATAAACCAGAGATTAAGGAGTCGATCTTATTTGCCTTTCGCTTTCTCTACAGAGATAATAACCTTCATTTTGCATGCATATAGTTGTTACTGTTAGCCTTACTGGAAGAAATACAAAGTGTAATCTCCAAGGTACTGAAATGTTCATAGTACCTAAAATAAAATCTTTGATCTAAAATGTAACTTTTGTTATTGGCTACCCTAACAAAATTTTCCATTTGTGTCTCTGTTTATTAGACAAAACACAGTTGTTGGGGGTCCCTGAGCAAAGTTGGTTTGTTCATTTATAGAGTTTCCCCACATTTTTCTAAATTTACTTCATTTTTCTCTTTAGGATTATTTACTCAGCTACAGCCAGATCTTCAATGAACAGATTCTTCTAATTCATAATGCAAATAATAACTGCCATTGGCCATTATTGATGAGGAAATCTTTTGAAGAAATCCAATGCTAACCATTTTTTTCACTTGTTCCTAAATCTTTTCATTCTCTCCTCACTGATTAGACATGATTATTGTCTATTCATTCAGCCCCCAGATTCTTTCCTTTTAAAATTATTTGGCATAATATATCATTAAAACCCCATAAATTCACATTTGCTATTAACTCATATTAATACTAGGACCCTTTAGAAAGATATTTTCTCTTTAAAATATGCCATTCACTTAAATCTCCTAGGTTCTCAGGACTTAAAGCTACCCTGTCTTTTTTCCTGGAAGCTTTATGTTTAGAATGTTTCTGTGTTTGATTATTACATCTAACTATTTCTTATGTCAAAAAAATAGCACAAAGTTGCATAACTTTCATTTCTCCTGTCTTCTTAGTTCAGGACTGAGCCCTAATGGTGAGGTAGGGGTCTAATTATTTCCTATGACAAAAATTGCTCTTGGGGGTAGTTTAGAATGATAGTCAAGGAAATTGGGTCTTTCTCAGAAAACTGAAATAAAATTAAATTAGAAAGAAACACCATTCTCGTTAGAGCCATTTGGAAATAATTCTTCAAAGGATTTTCACCAGTAAGAAGCTGGCAAAAGCATGCCCATTAGGTGCACATGGATACCTGAATCAAATATGAACTTTATTCAATGGTTGATTTTTAACGTTAGGTCTACATGAGACAGATGTTTTTAATTTGTTCTTGTTCCCTTCCTCCACCACTACTTAGAGCTAGAATGTTTGTGTTAAAGAATGTATAGCAGAAGAGTTCAAACTATGGAATTCTTGTTCTGCTCTGTCCTCCTTTCCCATTAAGCCTTCTGAAACTCCCATTGTGTGTTTTAAAAAGTCACCTTCAAAGTGTACCTCTTGCTTTCAGACTCTTTCTGAACCCTTCTCAGTTCTCTGTATTCTTGGTCATTCTCTCCACCACTGAACATACCTTCTCTAAGTCTCCTTGGCAGACCAAGATGGGAGAAATAGGCATACAATTTGCTCTTCGTTGCTGCTTCCAAAGCTTCCCATTACTGCTCAGCAACCTCTTCTCCTTTCATATTTACAGCATCCATCTGTATCACCTTATCCATATCTTAGTTCCAGTGGGGGCAGCTAAGTGGCAAAGCATAGGACACTGGGCTAAGAGATTCAACTTCACACATTCAAATCTGGGTAGTTGGCTAGTTCGGTGAATAGAGCACCCAAGAAGTCAGGAGGACCTGAGTTTAAATCCAGCCTCAAATGTTAACACTTACTAGCTGTATGAACCTTTACAAGTCACTTAACTCCTAATTCTCTTGCCAACTCAAAGAACAAAAAACTCCCCAAAACAAAAAAGTAAAGCAAAAGAAAACAAAACAAAAACAAACAAACAAACAAAAGATAAGATGAGTCCAAGTCCAACTTCAGACACAAGTCAATTAATCCTGTTTGCCCTTAGTTCCTCATTTACCAAATGGGCTGGAGAAGAAAATGGCAAGCAACTCTGTACTTTTGTTAAGAAAACTCCAACTGGGTCAGGAAAAAGTCAGAAATGACTTAAAAGACTCAACAAGATGCAATAAATTCCAAACTTCCAGATCATTTTTTTTTCTTTTTCAAGGAGTTTCATACCTGACTCAAAGTGTTTGCAAAATCAAGGATCGCAGATTTAAAGCCTGAAAAGGGAATAGTTAGGCATTATTTTCTATAACTGACTAAGTCTTTAATTACTTCTTCCACTTGCAGCTGTGTGATCCTAGGCACTCACTCTAAATTTAGGTTTTCTCAGCTACAAAATAGGAGTTTTAATATCAATTACACAGGATTGACATGAGACTCAAATAATATAATGTATAATACTTTTCAAGATTTTATACATTATATAAATATTAATTGAATGAAGCTTTGACATATGCTGAGATCACTTGAGATTGAAGCATCCTCAGAAAATATCTTCTAGGAGAAGACATTCAGCATTCCCCTACCACATGAATAGGAAAAGCACCTTTCCTTTGCCTGTGGCCAGAGTTGACTATGTCTGTAGATATACATCCTTGAGACACAGAGTTGTTCTCTCATTCTGGTAGCAAAAAAGGGGAATATCCCAGCTACCAACAATACAGGCACTATGCACTAAACTTGGTTGGGGGAAGGATCATATTTCTTCTTAGACCCTGTGGCCTTAAGAAACAGATTGAGCATTTTGATCTGTTTGTTATTTTTTCAGTTTTTAGACCAAAATCATGTTTTAAAAAGAAAGAGAAAAAAGCATTCAAACTAGTCAACATAACTTGGCAGTATATGGAATTTTTTTTCAAAAGCTTTTTATTTTCAAAACACATGCATAGATAGTACTCAACATTCTCCCCTGTAAAACCCTATATTACAGATTTTTCCCCTCCTTTTCCCCCCAACTCCTCCCCCTGATGTCAAGTAATCCAATAGGTAGTAAACACGTGCAATTCTTCTACACATATTTCCACAATTATCATGCTGCACAAGAAAAATCAGATCAAAAAGGAAAAATTGAGAAAGAAAACAAAATGCAAGCAAACAACAAGAAGAGTGAAAAATACTATATTGTGGTCTACACTCAGGCCCCACAGGCCCCTCTCTGGGTGCAGATGGCTCTCTCCATCACAGGAACTGGCCTGAATTATCTTGCTGTTGAAAAGAGCACACCATCAGAATTGATCATTGTATAAAGTTGTTGCTGTGTACAATATTCTCTTGGTTCTATTCATTTTACCTAGCATTAATTCATATAAATCTCTTCAGGCCTTCCTGAAATCATCCTGCTGATCATTACAGAACAATAATATTCCATAATATTCATATGCCATAACTTATTCAGCCATTCTCCAATTTATGGGCATCCATTCAATTTCCAGTTTCTGGCCACCACAAAGAGGGCTGCCACAAACATTCTTGTACATACAGGTCCCTTTCCCTCCTTTAAGATCTCTTTGGGATTTAAACTCAGTAGAAACACTGATGGATGCACAGTTTGATAGCCCTTTGGGCATAGTTCCATAATGTTCTCCAGAATGATTGGATCAGTTCACAACTATATGGAATGTTTTGAAAGAAGAAAGGAAGTCTATGTAGAATATTTAAATGGGAAAGAAGTCAAAATAATGCACTGACTCAATTCCTTAGTTCTATTTGGAACAGAATAAATATGCATATTTTTCATGTATATATATGCCCCCCCACACGTGTATATATATGTATATATACACGTGTGTGTGTATGTGCATATATAAATATAGGTAAACATATATAAGGGAGAACTTATTAGTTGAAACCATAATTAGACAAGAGCTATTAGTGATTTATAGTATAACCCAATATATCATATAATAAAATACTTAGAATTGCCAGAAAAAAAGAATTTCTCCCTCAATTTTAGTGTGCTAATGGAATGGAAAACAAAGAGGGTGATTCATGTAGAGTAATCCATATTAAAATTTAATCTGCATTAAAATTAAATAAAGGGCATACTTCAAGAGCACATACAATTTACATCTGGGTAATGAGAGAATAGATACTTGCTTTTCAGAATTTTTCCTCTCTGTGCTATAAGCAATGTAAACTATTGATGCTTTCTATTTACAAGTGGAATGCAGCCATAAAATGTAAAAGTCCACTGCCTTACTGCTTTACCTCACACTCAAAAATGTTTCTTCTGTATACTTTGTTACTTCATTATCAATTTTCTGATAACTTTCCTATTTGGACTGGGATTGGTGATTGCTCAAACTGTTCTCTTTCCACATAATAAAACACTTGATCTCTTACATTAAAACAAAGCTTTGGTAATGCAATGTGGTGTCTATACCCTCCAAGGTCATAGAGATCACCTCCAAAACTAAAATTCAGTAGAAAGAACAGTCGGCTTTTTAATCAATAAGATGTGTATTCAGTTTCTGCTTCTAATATTTACTAGTTGTGCAAACAGGGGCAAATCACTTAACCTCTCTGAACCTTCATATCCTCATCTGTAAAACTGAGCTGTTGAGTATCTACCCCATAGGATGGTTACAAGGAACAAAGAAAATTAAGGAACAGAACCTGCTTTGCCTATTTTAAGGTGTTTTATCAGCATCAGCTGTTATTATACAGAAATGTCTGCAACTCATGCCTTTTTATAGGGTTTCTGGTGCATGGTATTTGTCTAGATGCCATAATGAAGTGGCCAGCTCTGCTCAGAGGTACTCCCAGAAGCACCCATGGAAGCTGTGGCTGCCAGTATTCCTGAAGTCTTGACCCAAAATTAAAGTATGCAATGGGACAAACTTGTTCCTCCCCTCCTAGATCTGGAATCTGCCTTAGAATTTCTCAGCAGGTGTGAGACAAAATAAGACAAGTCTCAAGGGCACCTAACATTGATCTTATAAATGGGCCTGCTGATAAATGTTATTTTAAAAAAATAAATGTTTTACATTTTAACATATATAACATATACTTGATTACTTGCCATCTAGTGAAGGGAATGGGTGGAAGAAGGGGAAAATTTGGAACACAAGGCTATGCAAGGATCAATGTTGAAAAATTATCCGTGCATATGTTTTGAAAATAAAAAGCTTTACAAAAAAAGAGATTAAAAAATAAAAATTCAATGTTATTTTAAGTTTCAAAGTCTTTCCCTTTCTCTTGTCTCACTCATTGAGAAAGCAAGGAAAATAAAAACAATTTGAATATAACTTTCAAATTAGCCATGCAACCCTCCTTTCTCTATCCCATATATACATTAGGAAGGAAGAGAGGAGGAAAGTAAGGAAGGAAGGAGGGAAGGGAGGGAGAAAGGAGGGAAGGGAGGAAGGAAAGAAGGAAGAATGAAAGAGAGGGAGGGAGGAAAGAAAGAAGGAAAGGAAGGAGGGAGGGTGGAAGGAAGGAAAGAACGGAGGGAAGGAAGGAAAGAAGGAGGGAAGGATGGAAAGAAGGAGGGAAGGATGGAAAGAAGGAGGGAAGGATGGAAAGAAGGAGGGAAGGATGGAAAGAAGGAAGGAAGGAAGGAAGGAAGGAAGGAAGGAAGGAAGGAAGGAAGGAAGGAAGGAAGGAAGGAAGGAAGGAAGGAAGGAAGGAAGAAAGAAAGGAAGTAAGAATGAAAGAGAGGGATGGAGGAAAGAAAGAAGGAAAGGAAGGAGGGAGGGTGAAAGGAAGGAAAGAATGGAGGGAAGGAAGGAAAGAGGGAGGGAAGGATGGAAAGAAGGAAGGAAGGAAGGAAGAATGAAAGAGAGGGATGGAGGAAAGAAAGAAGGAAAGGAAGGAGGGAGGGTGGAAGGAAGGAAAGAACGGAGGGAAGGAAGGAAAGAAGGAGGAAGGATGGAAAGAAAGAAGGAAGGAAGGAAGAATGAAAGAGAGGGATGGAGGAAAGAAAGAAGGAAAGGAAGGAGGGAGGGTGGAAGGAAGGAAAGAACAAAGGGAAGGAAGGAAAGAAGGAGGGAAGGAAGGAAGGAAGGAAGGAAGGAAGGGAGGAAGGAAGGAAGGAAGGAAGGAAGAAAGGAAGGAAGGAAAGAAAATATGCCTCAATGTGTACTCTGAATCCATCAGTTCTGGAGGTGGAATCGTATGTTTCATCATGAGTCATTTGGAATTGAGGTTGGTTATTGTTCCTGATGAAAGTTGCAACGTTTTTCAAAATTGATTATCTTAATTGTTGCTATAGAAATTGTTCTCCAGGTTCTACTCACATTACTTTTCATTAGTACATATAGGTTTTCTTAGGTTTTTCCAAAGACACTTCCTTCATCATTTCCTAGAACACAGTAGTATCTTTATTGATTTCATATACATATTTAACAATCAATTCTATCAATGAAGAAAGTATGTATGACACAATTTAAAGCTTAATCTGAATTATTAACATTTTCTCCATCACTTTCTTAAGTCTAAACAATTTTAAAAACTATAAATCTGATAAGAATAAAACCTGATTTGTGGTATTTTCCAATTTATGAAGGAGATATGCTCTTTCTGAAAATGTATCAGCTCTTCTCTGGCTCTGTGGCTTATGGAACAAATTTTAGTTTTCATCCTTCTATGGGGAAGAGACATGAATAGGACAGCAAGAACTGAATGCCTACTGGCAATTTCATCCAAAGCCCTTCTATCGTGAAAATGAGTTCATGTATAAAGACCAATCCTACTTGGAACTATTTGGGGCAATGTAATATTAGTGGAAAGCTCTGGACTTGGATTCAAGAGCATTTAAATTTGAATATTACTTTGGATGCTTACAAGTTGTGTGACCATAGATAAATCAGCTAATTTCACTAAGTTTCACTTAGCCCATCTGTATGTTAGACAAATATTTGTATGTGATAACTAAATATACAACAGCAACTCATTTCTACCAAATGATGGTTACACAAAAAACATATGAATAGTGAATAATGAATAAACCCATTTATCCATGGAAAACAGTACACTTAAATTGAGGAAGTTACACAGATTAGAACAGACAGAAGAATACACAATAATGAAGAATCTCCTTTTCTAGAACATAATAAAATGCTTTAGCTCAACCAAGAAGAAAGGAAGTAACCTAAAGAAGTAAAGTCTACCCTTAACAAGTTCCCATATTTCCATGCCTCTAAGGACTCTCATTAGCCTTTTAAAAATGTATGCCTTGTCTTTCTTTACTCCTCTTTCCCCAAGTCTTCCTCCCAAGTTTTCACACAATCTCCTTTACACAAGGGGCACTGTTGTGATCTTCAGGCAATGGGTAGTCATATTACCGTATACATATATAGTAGTACAAGGATGATCTTCCAGAAAAATACCTTTCCTGCTAGGATTTGAGGTTGATATAAAATAATGAAAACAGGTGTGTGAAGGCATATGTCTAAAATTTCTACATTTGGAAATGTGAAGAATGGATGGATAACTTGAGCTTAGGAATTCTGAGCTGTTGTATGCTAAACCAATGCAATATTGGTACTAAATCTGGTACCAGCAAAGTAGGATTGTACCATTAGGATCAGCACACTGACTAAATGGATTCAGAAAGAGAGCAGGACAAAGTTTCTATTCCAAAAGGCAGTAGGATCACCTTGTGAGTGGCCATTGCATTTCCAGCCTAGGTGAGATAGAAAAATCCAAATTCATTAAGTAAATATAGATATCCATATAAAAGTCTCTCTCTCTCTCCCTCCCTCCCTCCCTCCTTCTGTCCCTCCCTCCCTCCCTCCCTCCCTCCCTCCTTCCCTCCCTCCTTCTCTCTCTCTCTCTCTCTCTCTCTCTCTCTCTCTCTCTCTCTCTCTCTCTCTCTCTCTCTCTCTCTCTCTCTTTCTCCCCTTTCTGTATGTGTGTATGTATGTGTGAATGAACAAAACAAAATAATTTATGTATATATGTACATATGAATGAGTAAAATAAAAGCATCTTTCACAGAAAGATCTTGCAAAGCTCAAATAAGATGCTGCATGTGAAGTCTTTTGCAAACCTTAAAATGCTATATTAATGTTAGTTATCATTATCTTGTGAAATAGAACCTGCATCAAACTTCTGTCATTTCAGGCTGACCTGCATATCCTTCTGTCTGAGAGCAATCATTAAGAGCTCCAGACTGAACAGAGAAGTACCAATTTAAATGATGAGTATTATTCTCCCACTAAATAATGTAGTCAAAGGAGTGTGCTTTAAAAAATTCAAACAACACCTGAAATTTTTTTACCATATGTTTACAGAATTCCATTAAAATGAGATCTGATGATTATAAGCCTTACTGATTATTTCCCTGGCTTTCCCATTTATGTATCCTGTCTACTTCATATGCTGTCATCACCCAGGTTATAAGCAGATGTGGTGATAAACCCTCAATTTAAGATGACTATTGCTGTGGCTTATCTTTAAGACAGGTTAGAAGATTTATCCTATTGTTTTTAATCTGTTTTCAACACAGTCTAGAGTTGTTTTGCATTACAATATATCTCAGCTCTAAGCTTCCTATTATTGAAGACATATACAAAAAAAAAGTAGTTATTATATCTTTACTTATTTCTAGGGACTTTTCTATAAGGGATATCTTAGAGAAAAATCTCTTTTAGACACTGAGGTTATAGGAGATAAAGAATTTACTTAGCAGACACCATCTGCGTGACCTTGTGCAAGTGCCTTAAATTCCCTGTTAAAATGAAGGAGTTAATATGTCCAATGTGCATACCCTTTGATCCAGAAATGTTTCTACTGGGCCTTTCTCCCAAAGAGATCTTAAAGGAGGGAAACATGCAAAAATGCTCATGGCAGCCCTTTTTGCAGTGGCAAGAAACTGGAAATTGAGTGGATATTCATCAGCGGGGCGAATGATTGAATAAGTTATGGTATATGAATGTTATGGAATATTATTGTTCTATAAGAAATGATTTCAGAGAGGCCTGAACTGATGCTAAGTGAAATGAGCAGAACTAGGAGATCATTATACAGGACAAAAACAAGATCATATGATGATCAATTCTGATGGGCATGGTTCTCTTCAACAATGGCCTGTTGAAATGATCTTGTGATGAAGAGAGCCATCTGCACCCAGAGAGAGGACTGTGAGAACCAAGGGTGCATCACAACATATTTTTTTTACTCTTTTTGTTGTTGTCTGCTTGCATTTTGTTTTCTTTCTCATTTTTTTCCTTTTTGATCTGATTTTTCTTGTGCAGCATGGTATTTGTGGAAATATGTACAGAAGAATTGAACATGTTTAACATTTATTAGATTACTCACTGTTTAGGGGAGGGGATGGGAGGAAGAGAGGGAAAAATTTGGAACACATTTTGTAAGAGTGAATGCTGCAAATTATCTGTGCATGTATTTTGAAAATACATTGCTTTATAAATAAAAATAAATAATATAAATAAAAAATAAATAAAATAAAAAGCTTTAACTAAAAATTTTTAAATGGAGTTAAAATAAATGGGAATGATACTCTGACATCTTTTAGTTGCTTTTTTTTTTTTTTTTTTTTTTTTTTTTGGTCAAGACCTAACCTTACCCAGAAGCTTCTGCTCTCTTCCTTGTGGGAACATTTGTTGCCCTTTACTCAGTAAGCCCATTGATGGAAGCTTTGTGAGGCTCAAATGAAATATTACATGTAAAGCCCTTTGTGAATTTCTATTTGCAAATGCTTCATAAATGTTAGCTATCATTACCCACTGAAACAGCATCTGAATGCAACCATTGTCATTCTTAGTTAAATTGGATGGAGGCATCCTGCTGTCCTGTAAACAGATACAGAGATGAATAGGAAGTAGCAACAGAAGTCTAGGAAATGGACCCTCCTTTGCATCATGACTTTTTTTCCCCAAAAATGAAAGGAAGATTTTCTAGTTTCTAGTTGCTGGGAAGAAGGGTTTATTTTATTGAAAGAAGGAAAAGAGTAGGGATGGATGAATGATGTGATAGCTATCTCTACATTTAAGCCTAATCAATTGAAATCAATTTGGAGAACTGTCACCATGGTTTACTGGCAGAAGCCCAGGCACTCTTACTTTGGGAAAAAGCCCTGATATTGGTATTTAATGAATGCCCGAAGTGGAAGAAATTTTCCTACAATACTTGACAAATTCCCCAGTGATTATTTTTCTTACACACACACACACATTAGACACTATGGAGATGCATATAATCACATGTACCTAACTGCATAAGCATATCCTGACAGGTTTTTTTTAATTAATAGCTATTTAATTTACAAAGAATGTTGCTATTATTAAGGACATGTTGATTCCAATGGATTAAGCCAGATAATCGCATTTTATAACCGGGCAACAAGTAGTGACACTTTCCTCTTTTTATGATGAGTCTCATCACATGAAGTGCTGGTTGGGGTTTATAATTCAATCCATTTTACTGACTCACAAAGGGTGGAGTAAAATGACAAAGTCCTTTGGTCCTTCAGTCAGAAGGTTTCCATATTACGGGGTGATTATACATTTATCATCTCACCACATGAGGTGCTCTGTGAGACTAAGGTCAGTAATTACAACCCTGGAATTGGCTTTTATGTACAATAGAACTGCCCTCACATAAGAAGACATATAAATATGTTGGATCAGAAGAAACAAATAAAACATAAGACTGTCATTAAAATGAGGGGAAAAGAAAGAAAAGACATATCAAGGCTTTGCCGGCTCTATTTGCTAGCAACTGCTCCGCCTCTGGGCACATTACATACTGGCTAGGATTGCCTGCCTGTCATAAAGGGATGCAAAACAACCACCAGACACAGCATGACAAAGCTTACATTGTACGTACAAGCACATGGGAATAGAAATACTTAAAACAGAATTCTATTATTGTGGAGAGGAGATATTAACCCTGCTGAGCTGGCAAACTTCAGAGCTCGGTAACTGGATTCAGGTTCCAAACACGCCCCCATCCTTTTAGTTGGACACGAAAGCATCCCTTCTCCTTCTGCCCAAATTCACTCCCACCATTCCTGTGATGAACGGCGATAGCCATGTTTGTCACTGGTGTCCTTTCCAGTGACCTGATTGATTATCAGATCTTTAACTAAGAAGAACAGAATTCACTTAATTACAAAGCCTGAATGTGATAACAGCAATGTGACTCATATCTGACACTTCATTTAAGATAAGAAATGGAGAAAAATAATGTTGAATAAAGGTTATTATCTTCCACTTAAGTACTACTAATACTCATCCTTTCAGGAGGTGATGGGTTCTCAGAGCTATGCCAGCTGAATACAGGTTCTAGCAGGTCCCACCAACTTGGAAAGGTTTGGAGAATGGGCTGGGCAAGAGACCATTGTTTAAGGATGAGCCCGGCTAAGTTCAGAGAGATATATTGCCATAAGTTTGGCCACCAAGTGATGAAATTTTGGCCAGAGTAACTCATTAAACCATCCCCTAAGGAACAGAGTGGGTTGCCATTTGTGTTCATGGAGAAAATTTTAAGGCAATTCAAGATATGGGGATTTTAATGTATTACCACCAGCTCAGTGTGAGTCATCAAGTGTGATGGGGCAGAAAAGGTGATGTCCCTTTGTACTCTGTTCTAGACAGAATATATTGAAGTGTGGTGTTCAGTTCTGGTGCTGTAGCTTAAGGAAGGTAGTGAAATGTGGGAGAGCATTCAGGGCAGTAAAAAAGATGAGATGGTAACAGCGTGAAAAGGAAAAAGTGTGTTTCTTCTGGAGAAAAGAAGTTATGGTGGGAGCAAGTTGTACTCAATGGTCGGGATCAAGTATTTTAAGGACTTTACTGTGGAAAAAGGAGACCTTTTTTCTTCTTGGTCTCAGAGGGCAGGCTAAAAGCAATGGTGGAAGTTATCAAGAGGTGGATTTAGGTGAAATGTTAAGAAAAGATTCCAAACAAAAGGTATTATCCAAAAGTAGAATAAACAACCATGTGGTAGAGATTCCCCTTCCTGGAGGTCTTCAAACAGAAGCCAGATGATCACTCGTTTGAACTGTTACAATGGGGATGATTCTTCTATATGTCTCAAAGATCTCATCCTCAAATTTTGTGATTCTTATTCTCACTCTATGTATTGAAACCTGAGATCTCCTGTAGCTTTGAAGCTAAGTGTT
The DNA here is from genome assembly GCF_048593235.1 of Sminthopsis crassicaudata. NCBI lineage: Eukaryota > Metazoa > Chordata > Mammalia > Dasyuromorphia > Dasyuridae > Sminthopsis > Sminthopsis crassicaudata. Next base: position 116,959,080 of record NC_133619.1, on the reverse strand, counting down.
TGTCTTAACTTTTGTAGGCAAATCTATAAAGCCAATTGTTTATTGTGTACACTAATGGAGGTGAGCAATAGCATAAATAATTCAAAATGGAAGGTAATCCAAAAATCATATGTATTTGGCTCCACAGTGTGCTTCTGTGTTTACATTTGAATGTAGGTGTGTCTGATTTGCTTGGAATTTGTATCACTTCAAAGAAAAGAAATGACTGACTCAGCAGGTGGTGAAAAGCCTCCTCAGTTCCACCACAGAATTTGGTGCTTGTCAGTAGAATTATTAAATTTAATCACTGTGTATATCGCATTATGGTATTCAGGTTTTTTGACTTTTTGAGTTCTTCTAGGAGGCCTCTAATATTTAAGCTTTCTCTCCACCTCTTGCCTTTGAGATTATTATATTTTTCTTGTTTAGAGATCTTTCTTTTAATAATATTGTTTCTTCAACCAGGTTGTCCTTCATTGCAGTATAATTATATTCTTTATCAGTCGTTCTCTTTTTTTGTCTCTTTCAAGAGAGTTGACACTGTGAATTCCTTTTTTTTTAAATTTTCTGCTAATTATTTCTGCTTTGCTGGCCATAATTTTGCCATTTGTTCTCTTTTAGTTTCTTCTTTTAAGATTATTATTTTTCTCTTGAATCATTTGGGAACTTCTTACTGCAATTCTATCCATTCTTTGGGATACAGAGTCCACTGTGTCATCAGTTGTTTCAATTTCCTTTGCTTTCCAATTTTTATTTAGAGACATTTGTAGTGATTTAGATGACTCAGTAGACATCTTCCTTTCTGTTTAAATCTTTCTTGTACATGTATCTACTTATGATTTAAGTTTATGGCTGAATTTTTTTTGTCTTCCTGAGATCTTTGGTGATTTTATTCCTTTATCTTTAAATTTTCTGACTTTTTCTGACCCTTTCCTATTCAATGAAAGTTCTCTTGTGGCTGAACCTCAAAATTATCTCAGTCTCTGTTACTGAGAAATTCACAATTCACCAAACTTAATCCCTATCCTAACATGTTTTGGGGGAGATTAGTTCCCAACTAGATACCAGTTCCATCTCTTTTAAGCTTAATATAGCCCCACTCAGATGTACCATAGTACACTGCTCCAGTTCCTCTATTCTTTAATTTTTTGGCTGAGTACTGAAACCCCAGGCAGTGTGTACTAGCAAAAACTGTAGTATAGTAGCGTAGATGTTGCTGAAAAATCCCAGAGCACAAGCTCATGGTCAAGTTGTGAATCATGTGACAGTGTGGAATCTGGTGTTGGGGATGCCTCAGGAATTCACCATCTCTGTTATTAATTCATATATTGCCTTGTTAGATTTCTTGATGTCTTTGCTGATAGAGGGAGCTATAATATTTTCCCCTTCTAGTGTATAATTCTTTTTTGGGGGGTCAGAGTTTTGACTGTTAGAGAAGACTAGAGAAAACATATAGTCCTTCATGTAGATCACATAATCTCAAATCCCTGCAACTAATAAAAATCCAAAATACCAGTCTATGCAAAGCCAGATTTTATTAGTGGTGAAACCAGTTATGTGAATTGAGAAAATAGCATTCTTCAATCATATATAATAATAATTATTGACAGTAATTATAATAATATGTAGCATTTCTTTAGTATCTTAAAGCCTCCAAAGTACATCATACATATCTCATTTTATCCTAGAACAACCATAGAGATAGGTGTTATTATTATCCATTTTACAGAATAGACAACTGAAGCAGAGGTTAAATGGCTTGACCAAGTTCACACATCTTATTTAAAATCAGATCTTTCTAGATTATCCACATGCATATAACACGGCATACTTATACAAATAAGACATCATGTTCCTACATTTAATTCTTGTATAAGATAGGAAGGAAGTAGCAACACCTATTATGATATTCTTCCCTTGGAATCCTACCTTTTTATGCCTTTTTTAGCCTTAAATATAAATGAGATGAAAGGACTGCCATATTTCATTATTTTGTTTCTCTCCTTAATCTTAGGGAAAGTCCTTTGTTATGTTCAGAACAGCAAGTATTTCTCCTATTTCTAGATAATTCCTTCTCTCATAGGAGGTACTGTATATAAAATGCTGATCTAGAATAAGGTAAATGTCTTAGATATTTACTAATTGTTTGATACTGGATAAATCAATTAACCTTTGTGAATAAGCTTTCTCATCTGAAAAAGGGACAGCATAACTCCCTGACTCACAGGGTTGTTTTAAGAATCAAATAAGGAAATGTATGTAAAATGCCATATTATTACTATCAAAAGTGGGGAAGAAATGGGTATACTAAACTTAATTCTTTTTGAGTGTAATATGATGTAGATAATTTAATTTGTTTACAGGAACAATGTACAAAATAGGGGACTAGGGCTTCCTGGGAAGATGGGAACCATCCCAGAAGAACTCTGGCCTAATTGAGGGAAATGTAATCAAGCAGAGGATGAGAAGAAAGGTCACATCTCACCCTTATTACATAGTTACTTATGATTTGTCCCTAATACTACTATATTTAATCATTTTTCTTTTCTTTTTTCTGTTTAATATTAATTTAAAAAGAAACTCCCTCCCTTGAGCCTGTCCTGAACCAATGAGAAGGCAAGTAAGATGATATAAATCAAACACGTGAAGTCATGCAAAACATATTTCCATATTAGCTGTATTACCCCCCCAAAAAAATAAAGAAGTTAAAATTCTATTTCAATATACATTCAGAGTTCATCGGTCTCTCTCCGAAGATGAATACTATTTTTCATCATGAATCCTTCAGAATTGCATTGAAATATTGATCAATTGAAGTATTGAGCCAAAAACTAAGTCTTTCACAGTTAATGACTATTGCAATATTACTATTACTATGTACAATCTTCTCCTGGTTCTGCTCTCTTCTTTCTGCATCAATTATATAAATCTTCCCAGGTTTTTCTGAAACCCTACTCCTCATTTTTTTATTGCACAGTAATATTACTTCACAATCATATACCATACCTTGCTCAATCATTCCCCAATTTACAGGGATCCCCTCAATTTTCATTTATTTAGCACCAAAAAAAGAAATTTGATCATGTTCTGTGTTACAAATATTTTGAGTATACATACCTAATAAATATGCATGCTTATGTTTTGATATACCTCATAATTATGTACATTATAAAATCTCTGCAAAAAAAAGAAATTTTTAAAGGATGAGGTAAAGATGAAATATTATTAACCCAATAGGGAGCTATTGGAATTTCCTTAATAGAGTTTTGGAAGGATTTAAATAATCAGATCTAAATATCATTTTTATATATGTCTTTTTACTTTTTCTTTGATCTCTTTGGGATTCATACCTAATAGAGGTATTACTTGATCAAAGGGTTTGCACAGTTGTTGGGGTTTTTTTTGCTTTTTCTACATAGTTCCAAATTATTCTCTAGAATCCTACTCTTAATTTTAAAAACTCCTTAACTTTGACTCTTCTTCTCACTTACTATTGGGATGATTGTGCTCTCATTTCCTGCCCCTAGAATCACTTTTAGAACTATGACAAGTGCCTCTTGAAGTTGGATTGTACTTAGGAGTAGCAACCCATGTAAAGCCCCACTTCTCAACTTTACATTTTGATTAAACAGAATAAGTCATATAGGTCAAACACTTATGATGAATTGTGATGGAAGAGATATAATTGTAATATTTCTTCTCCTCAAAATCAACCCATCTATCAAACTTACTTTGTATTCTCCCATCCTCATCTCCCATATCCAATCAGTTTCCAAACCTGCCAGTTCTACTTCCATACTTCTCATACTCATTTCCTCTTGTCTATTCACTCAGCCACTACTCTGGTTCAGACCTTCAACACTTCTCACCTGGATTATTGGAATAGCTTCATAACAGGTTCTTCTTACTTCAGATCTCTTCACATTCCAATCTATCATTCTCATGATTTTCAAAGTAATTTTTTTCTAAAACCACAGATTTGATTATGTAAACCTTTCCAAAACCCTATTCAAGAAACTCCAATGGCTCCTTATTTGGTTAAATATTATTTTCTATTTATCTCATTCTTTTAAATTTTCTATTATTGTAGAGGTTTTATGATATACATATAATTATTAAATATGTTCATATATCAACACATAAATGTACACATTTATTCTGTATGCTCAAAATATTTATGTTAACACAGGGACATGATCCAAAAATTTAAAGACTACTGGTCTGCAGATCAGAGGAAGAATTTTTTTAAACTCTATTCATCTTGGACTTCCGGCCAAGATGGCGGCGTGGAGGCAGACAGCTGCTTGAGCTCCTCATTTTCTCTCAGAACTTACTTCATGACAAGCCTCTGACTTAATGCTTGACCCAGAAAGAAATCCATAAATTATCACCAAGAGAAGACATCCTTGAAAGTCGCCAGAAAAGGTCTGTGTTTGTTCGGGGGAGGGTCAATCAGACTGGGCGCAGACTGAGGGCAGACAGCCAGAGCAAGACAGGCAGCTCACACAGCTCAGACCGGAGGGGGAGGGGTGTGATCTCTGCCGTTTCTGCGAAAGGGCTTTTGCCCCAGTGTGGATGCTCCGCAGCAAGCCAGGAGCAGCAGAGAGGGTGTAAACACCGGAGGTGAAGATTAAAACCCCAGAAAGCCAGCGTCTCTCAGAGCCCGGCCACCCCCAACCCCCACCTGGACTGACTCGGTGTGTTCTCAGAGCGTCAGAGCGCAGACTCAGTACAGTCATTGCTGTTCTGTTAGTGGCTCTCTGCTGCCCTACCCCCAGTCTGTAGAGGAAGCCCATTAATAACATCCAGCCCTATACCCCGCAAAACAGACCAATTGTTTCTCTTGTCAGTTTGTTTTCTTTGATTCCTACTCTGACAAAATGAACAAAAAATTCAAAAGGGCTCTAACCATTGACAGCTTCTGTGTGGAGAGGGAGCAGACTTCAAATGCTGAGGAGACTAGGAACAGACTGTCCACAGATGTATCCCCTGGGAGGGATATAAGCTGCTCCTCAATACAAAAGAACCTCATAGAGGAAATCAAAAAGGCTCTCACAAGAGAGCTGGAAGAGAAATGGGAAAAGGAAAGGGAAGCTTGGCAAGAGAGCCTGGAGAAGTCATCCCATGCATTCAAAGACAGAATGGATAAAGAAATCAAATCATTGAGAAACAAGATTAGTGAGCTGGAAAAGGTAAACAACTCCAAGGAAAACAGGATTAGTGAGCTGGAAAAGGTAAACAACTCCAAGGAAAACAGGATTAGAGAGCTAGAAAAAGAAATCAGCTCTCTAAAAAATAAAATGGATAAAATGGAAAAAAATTCCATAGAAGATAAAAACTCAATTGGACAATTACAAAGAGATATAAAAAAAGTGAGTGAAGAAAATACATCATTGAAAATTAGACTGGAACAAGTAGAAATGAATGACTCAAGGAGAAACCAAGAGGGAGTCAAGCAAAACCAGAGAAATGAAACAATTGAAAAGACTGTCAAGTACCTTACCAGAAAGACAACAGACCTGGAAAACAGATCCAGGAGAGACAATTTGAGAATAATCGGACTCCCTGAAAAATGGGAGGAAAAAAAAGAGCTTGGACACCATTTTCGAGGAAATTATCAAAGAGAACTGCCCAGACGTTTTGGAAACAGAGGGTAAAATAGACATTGAGAAAATTCATCGATCACCTACTGAAAGGGACCCTAAAATCAAAACGCCAAGAAATATAGTGGCCAAGTTCAAGAATCATCAGACAAAGGAAAAGATATTAGAAGCTGCTAGAAAAAAACAATTCAGATATGGAGGATCCACAATAAGGATAACACAGGATCTAGCAGCATCCACATTAAAAGAACGCAGGGCCTGGAACATGATATTCCGAAAGGCTAAGGAACTTGGTATGCAGCCAAGAATAACTTACCCAGCAAGAATGAGCATCGTTTTCCAGGGAAGAAGATGGACATTTAACGAAATAAATGAATTCCATCTATTTTTGATGAAAAAACCAGACCTACATAAGAGGTTTGATCTTCAAATACAGAACTCAAGAGACTTCTAAAAAAGGTAAAAAGAAATCTTGAGAACTATACTTCTGTCAAAAAAATATGTAAAGAACATATGTACAATTTGTCTTAGAAACTAGAGGTGGAAAGGAGATTATATCATAAAAAAGTATAAAGTGGTGGTACTACATCTCATGAAGAGGCAAAGGTAACCTATTATATCTGAGAGAAAGAAAGGAGGGAGATGAACATAGCGTGTATCAATAGACATATTCGATTTATGGTGAAACTTCTTCCACTTCATTGAAAAGTGAAAGGGAAGGAGTAAGCTAAGGGGAAGGGAATACAGTAATTTCGAGGAAAAGGGGTAAAATAAGGGGAGGATCTTTAAGGTGGGGGAGGGATCCTAAAAAGGGAGGGCTGTGAAAAGCAAGTGGTGTTTACCAGTTTAATACTGGATAGGAGGGTAAAAGGGAAGGAAAGAAAAGGGGTAAAATAAGGGGAGGATCTTTAAGGTGGGGGAGGGATCCTAAAAAGGGAGGGCTGTGAAAAGCAAGTGGTGTTTACCAGTTTAATACTGGATAGGAGGGTAAAAGGGAAGGAAAGGGGAAAAGCATAATCAGGGGTTAATAGGATGGCAAGCAATATAGAATTAGTCCTTCTAACCATAAATGTGAATGGGGCAAACTGCCTCATAAAGAGGAAGCAGTTAGCAGACTGGATTAAAAGTCAGAATCCTACTATATGTTGTTTACAGGAAACACACCTGAAACAGGATGAGACATTCAAACTAAAAGTAAAAGGGTGGAGCAGAATCTATTATGCTTCAGGCAAAACCAAAAAAGCAGGAGTAGCCATCCTCATCTCAGATCAAGCAAAAACAAAAATTGATCTAATTAAAAGAGATAAGGAAGGGCATTATATCCTGCTAAAGGGAAGCATCAATAGTGAAGCAGTATCAATATTAAACATGTATGCACCAAGTGGTGCAGCATCTAAATTCTTAAAAGAGAAATTAAGAGAGCTGCAAGAGGAAATAGATAGCAAAACTATAATAGCGGGAGATCTCAACCTTGCACTATCAGAATTAGATAAATCAAACCACAAAATAAATAAGAAAGAAATCAAAGAGGTAAATAGAATACTAGAAAAGTTTGATATGATAGATCTTTGGCGAAAGCTAAATGGAGACAGAAAGGAATATACTTTCTTCTCAGCAGTTCATGGAACCTATACAAAAATTGATCATATACTAGGGCATAAAAACCTCAAAATCAAATGCAGTAAGGCAGAAATAGTAAATGCATCCTTTTCAGACCATAATGCAATCAAAATAACATTTAATAAAAAGCCAGGGGAAAATAGACCAAAAAATAATTGGAAACTAAATAATCTTATACTAAAGAATGATTGGGTAAAACAGCAAATCATAGACATAATTAATAACTTCACCCAAGAAAATGACAATAATGAGACATCGTACCAAAATGTGTGGGATACAGCCAAAGCAGTAATTAGGGGAAGTTTTATATCTCTACAGGCCTACCTGCATAAAATAGAGAAAGAGAGGGCCAACGAATTGGGTTTACAACTAAAATTGCTAGAAAAGGAACAAATTAAAAACCCCCAGACAAACACAAAACTTGAAATTCAAAAAATAAAAGGTGAGATTAATAAAATTGAAAGTAAAAAAACTATTGAATTAATTAATAAAACTAAGAGTTGGTTTTATGAAAAAACCAACAAAATAGACAAACCCTTAGTAAACCTGATTAAAAAAAGGAAAGAGAAAAAGCAAATTGATAGTCTTGAAAATGAAAAGGGTGAACTCACCACTAATGAAGAGGAAATTAGAACAATAATTAGGAGCTACTTTGCTCAACTTTATGCCGATAAATTCGATAACTTAAATGAAATGGAAGAATACCTTCAAAAATATAGCTTGCCCAAATTAACAGAGGAAGAAGTAAGTAGTCTAAATAGTCCCATCTCAGAAAAAGAAATAGACCAAGCTATTAATCAACTTCCTAAGAAAAAGTCCCCAGGACCAGATGGATTTACAGGTGAATTCTACCAAACATTTAAAGAACAACTAACTCCAATGCTATGTAAACTATTTGAAAAAATAGGGATTGAAGGAGTCCTACCAAATTCCTTCTATGACACAGACATGGTACTGATACCTAAACCAGGTAGATCGAAAACTGAGAAAGAAAACTATAGACCAATTTCCTTAATGAATATTGATGCTAAAATCTTAAATAAGATATTAGCAAATAGACTTCAGAAAATCATCCCCAGGATAATACACTATGACCAAGTGGGATTTATACCAGGAATGCAGGGTTGGTTTAATATTAGGAAAACTATTAGTATAATTGACCATATTAATAATCAAATTAATAAAAACCATATGATCATCTCAATAGATGCAGAAAAGGCATTTGATAAAATCCAACATCCATTCCTACTAAAAACGCTTGAGAGTATAGGAATAAATGGACTATTCCTTAAAATAATAAGGAGCATATATTTAAAACCTTCAGTAAACATCATATGTAATGGTGATAAACTAGAACCTTTCCCTGTAAGATCAGGAGTGAAACAAGGTTGCCCACTATCACCATTACTATTCAATATAGTACTAGAAACTCTAGCCTTGGCAATAAGAGCCGAGAAAGAGATCCAAGGAATTAGAGTAGGAAATGAAGAAATCAAATTGTCACTTTTCGCAGATGACATGATGGTATACTTAGAGAACCCCAAAGACTCTGCTAAAAAGCTATTAGAAATAATTCAGAATTTTAGCAAAGTCGCAGGATACAAAATAAATCCACATAAATCCTCAGGATTTTTATACATTACCAACACAATCCAACAGCAAGAGATACAAAGAGAAATTCCATTCAAAATAACAGTCGATAGTATCAAATATTTGGGAATATATCTACCAAAGGAGAGTCAGGAATTATATGAGCAAAATTACAAAACACTTGCCACAAAAATAAAGTCAGATTTAAATAATTGGAAAGACATTCAATGTTCTTGGATAGGCCGAGCGAATATAATAAAGATGACAATACTCCCCAAACTAATCTATTTATTTAGTGCTATACCAATCAGACTCCCAAGAAACTATTTTAATGACCTAGAAAAAATAACAACAAAATTCATATGGAAGAATAAAAGGTCGAGAATTGCAAGGGAACTAATGAAAAAAAAGTCAGAGGAAGGTGGTCTAAGTGTACCTGATTTAAAGCTATATTATAAAGCAACAGTCACCAAAACCATTTGGTATTGGCTAAGAAATAGACTAGTTGATCAGTGGCATAGGTTAGGATCACAGGACATGATAGTGAATAAAAATAGCAATCTAATCTTTGACAAACTCAAAGATCCCAAATTTTGGGATAAGAATTCATTATTTGACAAAAACTGCTGGGAAAACTGGAAATTAGTATGGCAGAAACTAGGCATGGACCCACATTTAACACCACATACTAAGATTAGATCAAAATGGGTCCAAGATTTAGGCATAAATAACGAAATCATAAATAAATTGGAGGAACATGGGATGGTTTACCTCTCAGACTTGTGGAGGAGGAAGGAGTTTGTGTCCAAGGGAGAACTAGAGACCATTATTGATCACAAAATAGAACATTTTGATTACACCAAATTAAAAAGTTTCTGCACAAACAAAACTAATGCAAACAAGATTAGAAGGGAAGTAACAAATTGGGAAAAAATTTTTACAGTTAAAGGTTCTGATAAAGGCCTCATCTCCAAAATATACAGAGAATTGACTTTAATTTATAAGAAATCAAGCCATTCTCCAATTGATAAATGGTCAAAGGATATGAACAGACAATTTTCAGATGATGAAATTAAAACTATTTCCACTCATATGAAAGAGTGTTCCAAATCACTATTGATCAGAGAAATGCAAATTAAGACAACTCTGAGGTATCATTACACACCTGTCAGATTGGCTAAGATGACAGGAACAAATAACGATGAATGTTGGAGGGGCTGTGGGAAAACTGGGACACTGATGCATTGTTGGTGGAGTTGTGAAAGAATCCAACCATTCTGGAGAGCAATCTGGAATTATGCCCAAAAAGTTATCAAAATGTGCATACCCTTTGACCCAGCCATACTACTACTGGGCTTATACCCCAAGGAACTACTAGAGAAGGGAAAGGGTCCTGTATGTGCCAAAATGTTTGTGGCAGCCCTTTTCATAGTGGCTAGAAGCTGGAAGATGAATGGTTGTCCATCAATTGGAGAATGGTTGGGTAAACTATGGTATATGAATGTTATGGAATATTATTGTTCTATAAGAAATGACCAACAGGAGAAATACAGAGAGGCTTGGAGAGACTTACATCAACTGATGCTGAGTGAAACGAGCAGAACCAGAAGATCATTATACACTTCAACAATGATACTGTACGAGGATGTATGCTGATGGAAGTGGATTTCTTCAACATAGAGAAGATCTAATCCAATTCCAATTGATTAATGATGGACAGAACCAGCTACATCCAGAAAAGGAACACTGGGAAATGAATGTAAACTGTTATTTTTACCTTCTGAATCCAATTCTTCCTGTGCAACAAAAAATTCGGTTCTACACACATATATTGTATCTAAATTATACTGTAATATATTTAACATATATAAGACTGCTTGCCATCTGGGGGAGGGGGTTGGGGGAGGAAGGGAAAAAATCTGAATAGAAGTAAGTGCAAGGGATAATGTTGTAAAAAATTACCCATGCATATGTACTGTCAAAAAATGTTATAATTATAAAATAAAATAAAAAATTAAAAAAAAAAAAAAAAAAAAAAGAAATTCAAATAGAAAACCTTCAGTTTTAACCATGAATGGTAGCTAGCTTCAACAACCAAGAAGACATTTGAGTTATTTCCTTTTTCTTTCTTTAGAACTCACCTCCTTCTTGGCAATCTAACACACACACACGTACACATACACATGCATGCACACATGTGCGCGCACACATACACACACAGAAACAGGTTCAAGTTCCAAAGCCTTGAAGTGCTTGAAGTGCTGTTTCTATAGACAACATCCCCAAGCCTCTCTGCTCTTGGTATAAGTACTATCTGCCATGAATTCGAATTCCCAACCTTCTGACCCAGAGGAGAGAGTTACAGAAAGAATAAACAAATGTGAATGATGGAACACACTGGCATGACTCGCCAAATGAAACCAGAATCCTTTAAAAAAAAAACAAAAAAACAATTAATGAATTCCCCAGTAGATAATGCTTTTCTCCCCCCCCCCTCCAAAGTAGTTTGTATTAGTTAGAAAGATACAAAGAGAGAGAGAGAGAGAGAGACAGAGAGAGAGAGAGAGAGAGAGAGAGAGAGAGAGAGAGAGAGAGAGAGAGAGAGAGAGAGAGACAGAGATACATATTTATATCGATATGGATAGATATATGAAAAAAAAAAAAAAAAAAAAAAACTCTATTCATCTTGTTTAGTGTTATGCTGGGAGGTAGCTCCATTTTCTGTAGAAAGCTAAAAATTCAGAAATGTACTCTTTAACACCACATGAATATTTAATAATATTTTGATTTTTTATTGAAAGGAAATTGTTATGCAGACAATATGAGGCTAAAATCTGTGGACAGGCAGTGAATTCAGTAGGCAATATGAAATCTCTCATCAAGCACTGAAACAAAATGGGGATTAATATTAAATATAAATGTGTTTTCTTGCATAAAAGAATTTTCATAACTTTTATTTTTATTGGGTTCCCATTTGTTCTTCTGTTTAGGATAAAGTAATGGGTTTGCTTTATTGTCCTTTCATCAGCTGGATTTCCCATATTGAACATGAACTGCACTTTGTGGAATTAAGATAATGCAATACTGAATGTAATTTGCAGAGTTAGGAGTAATTTATGAAGTCCAATCTTAATAGTGTCATTTTTTTCTTTTCTTTTCCATTGGATACCCTGCTATCACTATCCACAATAAATGTTTTTTTCTAATGAGGTGTTTTCCTCAGGGCTGAATTCTGTATCTTGTCTTTACTGTCCTACTATTTTTGCATCTACCTCTATAACCAGTTTACCTTTCTAGTCTTACCACATATTGTGTTTCCTAGTTACCTGGATTCATGCTTCATCTCCCAAGTAGATTATAAATTCCATAAGTACACAGACCATCTTGTATTGAGTATTCAGCACTGTGCTCAGGAAAAAATGAGTTAATGAATTAATTCATTTGTGCCCTCTTTTCCATTCCCCCTGCTACCATTGTAATTCAGACTTTGGTTATATTTTGTCCATGCTGTAGACAAGATCCTCAAGACAGGAATCAGAACCTGGTTTTGCACTTTGATCTGATCTCTACCTCCTATTTGACCTAAACTGAAACACTTAACTTTTTTTGGGGGGGTTCTTAGTTTCTTTATATGTAAAATGAAGTATCTGAATTAGATGATCTCTAACATCCCTCTTAGAGCTAACTCTATGATTCTACAATTTCCTTTCAAATATTTTTCTTGTTTCAAATCTTTATTTCTATGTAGGAGGAATCCATCCTATGTATTTCTACTAAATAAGTCATTCTCTTGAAATATGAGTCCAAATACTTTAGTTAATTTAGAACCTTCAAATGTCCTCTGTTAATTCCAATTTAAGTCTATATGTCTTAGCTTTAGCCTTAGAAGTCCTTCATATTACTGCCCCAACTTGTGTCTCCAGATTTATGTCCTATTACTCCAGTCAGAGAAGTAATGGACTTAAAATCCAAGCTGACACTTATTTTGGCTATAGCCAACATAAGAATTTGTTTTGCTGAATGATATAACACGCTTATTATGAGGATTTTTTTTTTTAATTGTTCAATTGGAGGAACATTTGGAAGGAAGTTATTCAAGAAGAAGAGGTAATAAATACTTGTTGTTATTACTTTTTGAGAACAGAAGAACAGTTATAGTTGAAATCTTTTTTTTGAGGGGAAGAGATTCTTCTTTTTTTTTTTTCCCCTGAGGCTGGGGTTAAGTGACTTGCCCAGGGTCACACAGCTAGGACGTGTTAAGTGTCTGAGACCAGATTTGAACTGGGATCCTCCCGAAGTCAAGGCTGGTGCTCTATCCACTTCTCCACTTAGCTGCCCCCGTTGTTATTGCTTTTTAAAACAATATTGTGTCATGTTCCACTTCTATTATCTCTACTTTGAGAATTGCCCCTCTCTGAAATATACACTGTCCATCAAAGACAACTTGGTGGCTTAGTAGATTTTTAAAATCAAGTCTCAGTTATTTGCCAGTTGTGTAACCCTGGACAAGTCTTGTAACCCCTGCCTGCTTTCGTTTCCTCATCTATAATGTGAAAATAATACCTATCTCCCAAAGTATTTATGAAAATCAAATAAGATAATATTTATAAAATGTTTTGAAAACTGTAAACCATTATAAAATTGCTAGATGTTATTGTAATTATAGTTTTTGAGTTCTCTTTATAATATATAATAATGTTTTGAGTTATTCTTTACAAATATGGTATGACGTATCAGTCAGAAAGTTGCTTCACCAGACCAAGTCTGTGTCTCAGTAGCAGAGTACTAAAGATTTGTCAATTCTAAGGGAATCGGATGACTTTTCCTCTGCTTATCAGGCCCTACTTTGACACGAGATTATATAAACCTCCCAGCTCACATAGAGATTAGATTATGTGCTCAAGATCCCATAGCATCTCAGAAGTAGGAGTTGAACTGTTGTTTTCTGACTTAATAGAGAGACCTGGAATCTCAGAAGAAAGCTGGAAGTTTCAAAATGTGAAAAATCCAGTTGTTAAAGTCATTGCTCTTTATAATAGATTTGGTCTTGTTGGTAGGCAACTGATTCCACTTAACCAAGTTTTCCAGATGGGGATTCCCAAGTAATGTAGGAAAGTAATGATTGGCTGACTTCACCGAATACTAAAAGATCTCAGGATCTTTCAGTGCATGTGAATGATAAGATACTTAATTCCATTAAATAAAAAAGAGACAATTTTGCTTGAGACAGGCAGAGATAGTTAATGAAGACTTATAAGCATATGGATCTAAAAAGAAATTTCTTTCTAATCTGGTAGAAATATGAAAACCTCAAAAAAACAAACTTAGATAAATTGAAGATAGACTTTTTAACTGGAACCTCTAATGATATAGGACACAGAAGCATTTTTACAACTAGATGAGAATTGGATGACTCTTCCTCTGCTCAGGTGGGTCTATCTTGACACAAGATCACATAAGTCCAAAACAGAACTAGAGAAAAGAGAAATAAATGTATGTGGGCTCTCCTTTGCCCACTGGAGAAGAGAAATGCTGTTTTTTCTTCAACCAAAATATCAGAGAACAAATGAAGAAATAGAAACCAAATGAAAAATGTTACTCACCTGAGTAGCTATTAGGATATTAGATATTAAGAGGCAGATAATTAGATATTAAGAGGCAAAACAGAAAAGCAGTGTATCCTTGCAGGCTTTCCTTTTTTAAAGCCCATACTTTTGCATGCACAGAGGTACACCTTTCACCAGCCTCCAAGGTCACAGTCAGAATAGCTCCAGAGTGTCAAGAGAAGAGGGTTCTCCCAGAAGATCGCTGTACACTTCAACAACAATACTGTATGAGGAGGTATTCTGATGGAAGTGGAAATCTTCAACATAAAGAAGATCCAACTCACTTCCAGTTGATCAATGATGGACAGAAATAACTACACCCAGAGAAGGAACACTGGGAAGCGAATGTAAATTGTTAGCACTACTGTCTATCTACCCAGGTTATTTATACCTTCGGAATGTAATACTTAATGTGCAACAAGAAAATGGTATTTACACACATATATTATACCCAGGTTATATTGTAACACATGTAAAATGTATGGGATTGCCTGTCATCTAGGGGAGGGAGTAGAGGGAGGGAGGGGATAATTTGGAAAAATGAATACAAGGGATAATATTTTAAAAAATTACTCATGCATATATACTGTGAAAAAATATATAAATAATAAAATAATATATAAATTAAAAAAGAGGGAAAAAAAAAAGAGAAGAGGGTTCCCAAAATCCAAGCTCCACTAGCTCCACTTCCACTGCTCATGTGTCAATAGGACTTACCATCCCCACCTGTAGCCACCAGCTCAATACCTGCTACTTCAATCCCAAGCAAGCACGATTGCTTTTCCTGGATCTTTACCTAGATTTGAATATAAATTAGTTTCCTAAAAATTCTCACCTAGCTTCACTGTTATATGGCAGACTCTATCAAGTGACAGCCTTACAGGAGAATGAGTTCAAATCTAGTCTCAGACACTTAGTAGTTGTGTGATCCTGGGTGAATCACTTAATCCTGTTTGTCTCAGTTTTCTCATCTGTAAAATGAACTGAAGAAGAAAATGGCAAACCAAGAAAATTGCCTAGAAAACCCCAAATGGGATCTTGAAGAGGTGGGCATGACAAGTTGCCCAAATAACAACATTATCCCTTTCTCATTCAATTCTTCATTCTCTTTCCATCTCATTTTGCCCTCCAAAGAAATCTATATCCATGCCAAATCTATCTATCTATCTATCTATCTATCTATCTATCTATCTATCTATCTATCTATGCATGCATACACAGAAGCAAGGACAGAGAAAAGAAGTATATTCACTATAGCAAAATTGAAAAGTACAACTGTGGGGTTGGCCATGGGCATGGTATGAAATCTCAGCTCCCCTATTCTTTTCTTCAGCATTTTGCCTCTTAGTACCATTACAAAGACAAAGCTAAGTGTTGCTTGGGCTCAAATCTCTAGAGAATAAAAGACAAATCATATCCTCATCCTCTGTCTTTCCCGATTCCCCCTCCTTGGCCAGAAAACTAGATAAATAATCTATTCCTCCTGATTGACAGGAATGGGTTCTGATGCTTGCATAGCTATCCTATATCCTTCTGGCTTCCTTCTCTCAGGGTCATTTCTTAGTATTGTTTGTGGGATTCTAAAATCTCAGAATTGGGGGACAGAGATGGGGATTCCCAGTTAATGTAGGAGAGGAATGATTGGCTGAGTTCACCTTGCCTATTCTAACCCTGAAGTGATACCACTTCCTTTTAACATTCTTCCCTGAGACTGTGACCTCTCATTAGTTCCCTGGCTTTGTCTTTTAAGTCAGCTGGGTGATTTCCTTCTCCACACAACCCCCCTTTCCACCTTTTCTTGCTACCTAATATATAAAAAAGAAAACAATAGTTTCTAGTGAAGGTAGAAGTTTTAAAAAATACATTCACATTCCTCTAGTCCAGGTCATATGTAAATTTACCTTCCTTCTTCCTAGTATGGCAAGCTATACCTGTTAATGTCTTGAGAGATACATCCCTGGAGGTTTGGGGTGGGGGATTATATTTTCTATATTCCAACTTCTTTTTGATATTTCTAGGAGACACTATACTATCTCCTCAAACTAGACTGGAGGTGCTGTCCCTTTTGAGGAGAATATATAGTTTGGAATCAAAGATGTACCACTTTGTTAACAATAGACAGTCAGTTCTTTAATATACACACAAGATCCATTAAAATCCACTTTCTGAGACTTTTATTCTTGCTGGAATACTCATGAGGACTCCAAGGTGGAGATGCCAGTATGTTGGCGAGGATAACTAAGCTCCTAACAAAGTGATTAGTATAAGACAATGAGAAATTATATATGTGTATATCTATCTATCTATAAATCTAGTAATGACCTTTATATGAATAAATAGAGAAGGAATAAGAATTTATATTGTACCTATTATACATATCAGACACCATATTAATCACTTTTTATAAACACTTTCCTATTCAATCCTTGCAAGGTAGATGCTGTTATCTTTCTTATTTTGTAGTTGAAGAAATGGACTAGTTTTTAACAGAATTAAAGTATTGGGAAAAGAATCTATTGAGTTCCAGATAACTCTTAAATAATAATAAGTAATGGACTATTTTTAATAGAATTAAAGTACTGTGAAAAGAATGCCGACTGTAGTGTTGCAGAACTTGTGTTCCAATCCAATTTCTGGTACTAGTTATGTGATATTGGATAAATAACTCAATTTCCTTGGGTTTCCATTTCCTCAAAATAAAATGGGGACAGGAGAGGTGAATTATATGGTCTCTGAGGTCCTTTCTAAATCAATGTTTTTTCTTTTTATAGTTGGAGAACAGTAAGGTATGGAATATTAAGATATTGGCTCGATGGTCTCATTTTTTAATGGCCAACCAGCACCATACCCGAGATTCTTGACTCTGAAGCCTGTGGGTTTTGTTTTGTGTTTGTTTGGCATTCAACAGTGCTGCCTTTACAATTCAAGTCTGGTTGAGAAAGTTAGTTTCACATCTACCTTAAGATCTAGACAGCTGAATGAGTTGGTCCTTCTCATCTTCTCTTTTTATCGTACTAAGTATTTAGCTAGTCATTGTAAGAGAACTTTCATGGCCATCTCCCACTCCAATTGCTACTTTTCATTTATTCTATTCTGTATATCACTTGCATGTCATCTTCCCCCACCCTTTAGCTCCTTGATTGGCACTGTGGCTAACAATTGATTAATAAATGAATACTTGATGATAATGATTGCCACATGCCACAGTCAATCTCCCTTCTAGAACAGCCTCTTATTGAACCTTCATTTACCATGCAAATCAGTTCCTTTAAGTTTTGTTCTCATTCCCCTTTCCCTGAAGAATCACTCGGAGGAATGGGACTGAATTGGATTCCTTTTTATCCACAACCTTTCTAATGACTCCCACTAAGCTTCATATCAATGAACAAGCCCAAAGCTTCCCATTAAGACTTTCCCTATCTCTAACTCACATCTTTGTATATAAATCAACTTAAAATGTACCTATACACAAAGTTTCCCTACTCATAGGAAACTCACAGGTAGCAAAATAGATTCTTTACTACAGGATTCATACAGTCAGAATACTTTCTCTCTTAGACCAGCTACCTACAAAAGTTAACCTAAGGCTTTTCTTCTTAGTTTCTGTTTTCTGTTAGAAATATATAAAATTGGCTTTTGGAATGCTTGCAGGTAGGAATTCCATTTGTCTTTTAGTAATGAGATGCAACCATTTTCTACTGATCTTTATGTAAGGAGTCTTAATTAGGATGCTATCTTTCTTCCATCAGAAAGCAGTGTTTTCTCAAAGAGAATTTCCAAGATTGAATGATCCCCAAATATTGAAGCCTTGTTGTCATGCTGATAGTTTGGCAGGGCTGCAAGGTATGTATATGAATGAGGCTGTTGTATGTGGTCTGTTCAACATTAAGGCAGAATGGCAGGGACTGTCATTTGTCCATTACACTTGTAAATGTAACCAGAGGCCACTGAACAATGGGGCATCATATAAATAAAGAAAAGTTTCCCAAACTGTGCCAGAGGATCTTACTAAGATCAAAAGATTTTAGGAGTTGTTTTTTTTTTTTTTTTTTTTTTGCTCTGTTTTTGTGTTTTCCATTTCAGAGGCTTGCTGCCTCATTGATTATTTTGATGGGCCTTTTTAGTCGATCTAATATATAAGCCAAGGACTCAATGTCCATGACAAAAAAACAACTGAGGGACATGTGAGAAATTTCCTCAAACAACAGGTTGATTTGTTGCCATTACATCAACCATCAGTATGACTGACATTTTCCCCTATTAAATTAACTAGTTACGGTTTTTGTTGACTTAGTCAAGCAGTGTCTATAGTTGAGACAATTATCTTCATCTCTATGCTTTGTAGCCCTAGAGCCAGATAGGATAAAATCACTTATTCTCCTACTAGTCTGTTCTTAAAGCATAAAGATAGTTAATATAGATGGCTTTACTTAGGAAGAATTTGAGGATCAAATAAATTTTTGAATAAAAGATAAATGAAAAAAAAAAAAAAACTCCATTGCCTTCTATCTTATTAGAAATGCCTAATTGGATTTTATTCCTCTCCTAAGTACTTTCATTGTACAATTGAACTTGCTCTTTAGATTATTTTTAATAACTCACAGCATGGCCTTCACAAGATAGTTCACTGGATTCATTGTTTAGGGTATTATTGACTTTACACTCATTAAGAGACTTGTAAAAAACGTACTTCCTGCATGTTCTGGGCATAGTGTTTAAGTTGTAAATATGGCGATATGGGTGTAAATATTGGCTTAAAACTCTTCTTTGAGTCATTTATTTCCTTTTATCTTATTACCTCCAAATAACTATTTGGCTTTGTTTAGCCTGGCTTCTTCCCAGTCTCCAAATGTGCTCTCTAAATTCCCAATAGTCATTTTTTTGGGATCCTTCCTGAAAGAGTCAGGGGGCATGGAACTCGGATAATTTTTGTTCTCACTCTGTTCCAGACACTCCGTAGCGGCTGTACACGGAGACAGGCACTCCACTGTGATGACCTTTGAGTCTTGGCAAAGGATAGCCACTTCACTGCGATACACCAGGGAATTCATCCTGGTTGATGAGCCTCTAGTATTTTTCAGGATCCCTGTAGAAACAAACATCCAGGAGGCCTTTGTAGGAAAGCCCAAAAATACAGAAGCAAGTCACATGAAGTTACCTTTACCTTAAACTGTCTTATCTTACTTATTCTTTGTTACTGTTGAACAAGTTGCTTTTTCTTATTGGACTCCTTTAATGGTTTCTTCCTTCTAGTAGTTTGATATCATTTTTTAAAATCCCTGTTAATTAAGCAAAATAGAAAAAAAAAAAAAAAGCCATACAATTCATTCTCCAAAGCAAAATTTATTTTATTTTTAAACTAAATTCATTTTTCTTTTAGTTGTTTGAAAAGTAATGCACATAATATGATCCTCATTGGAGAGTAATAAACACACCCAGGTACTTGCTGAGTCTCTCAACTTAAGTCTGAGGTGGCTCAGTGAGACCACCTGTATTTCTTGGTGCACACCCAGCGGAGCTTCAGACTTGGTAGAGCTGATTTTAATCCAGAGACCTGGCTGCATTCTTGGATCTCTTATCCAACATGAGGGATCAAGAGGCTTGGAAACTTTTTAGCAAAAACATCAACAATGGGAAGAGCCAGTTAGCTTATGGTTTGACCCCCAGCCTGCACACCCTCACAATCAACAGTATTCCTACTCTCTGGGGAGAAGAGTTCAAACTTTAGAGCAAGAGGAGGGGGAACCAGGGGGCACATCTGCTTAGTCCCCCACAGGGGTTGAAAAATCCACAATCCATCCCAGAGCACACAACTCCATAGCTGCCGCTTTTTCATCTCTTGTTCCCTTGGCTGAGCTGCCCCATCCATAATAAACTTCATAAAATCAAAGAGACAGCAGTGTACTGGGCAGCATTCCCTGATCCAAGCCAATCAAAGGAACAGACCTCAGAGAGATTTCAGAAGCAATTAATAAATTGCTCTGCTGAAGGACCTCCTGAAGAAAGCATGGATCGCTGGACTCGCCATCCAAGAGACCGCCTGGAAATGGGGGGCTAGAAGGGAAGGAGGGGAAAGAACTGTTTGATACATTTTTCACGTGGTTTGAGCTTCCTCTGAAATAGCCATATTAGATGCTGGAATCCAGATTTCAGAAGGACCAACTCATTCAGCTGTCTAGATCTTAAGATAGATGTGAAACTAACTTTCTCAACCAGACTTGAATTGTAAAGGCAGCACTGTTGAATGCCAAACAAACAAACACAAAACAAAACCCACAGGCTTCAGAGTCAAGAATCTCCAGTATGGTGCTGGTTGGCCATTAAAAAATGAGACCATCGAGCAAATATCTTAATATTCCATACCTTACTGTTCTCCAACTACAAAAAGAAAAAACATTGATTTAGAAAGGACCTCAGAGACCATATAATTCACCTCTCCTGTCCCCATTTTATTTTGAGGAAATGGAAACCCAAGGAAATTGAGTTATTTATCCTATATCACATAACTAGTACCAGAAATTGGATTGGAACCCAAGTTCTGCAACACTACAGTCGGCATTCTTTTCACAGTACTTTAATTCTATTAAAAATAGTCCATTACTTATTATTATTTAAGAGTTATCTGGAACTCCAATAGATTCTTTTCCCAATACTTTAATTCTATTAAAAATAGTCCATTTCTTCAACTACAAAATGGGAAAGATAACAGCATCTACTTTGCAAGGATCGAATAGGAAAGTGTTTGTAAAAAGTGATTAATAATGGTGTCTGATATGTACATTAGGTACAATATAAATTCTTATTCCTTCTCTATTTATTCATATAAAGGTCATTACTAGATTTATAGGTAGATAGATGTACACATATATAATTTCTCCATTGTTTTTCAATAATTTTTCAGCTTCTCATAAATTTTTCAATTAATAATTCATTTAATTCTTCGTTAGCATTCCATGGTGTTGTAGATTGCAGTAAAAACAGAGGAAGAAAATCCTTTTTTCTTTTTTCCTTTCTGTCCACAGATGCTCTCTTTCAATTTCAGGCTTCCATACGCTACCATCTCATGATAGTTTTCTTTGAGTTTCTAATCATTATGTAAAGGATCAACATCTTGTGAAATATTAAAATATATAGAATCTGCTCCTACAGTCTCCCTAATCTATAGTAGCAGGGAAAGAAAATCCAACTCTCAAATCAGGACTTAAAACTTAAATGAATTTTAGAGATTATCTAGCCTTACTTCCTAATTTTATAAAGGAAGAACCCAAGACCCAGAAGTTTATGTAACTTTTCTAAGGCTTCACAAAGGTCAATGTTTTTGCATAAGGTAGTGTGGTATAGTAGGAAAAATCCTAGATGTAGAAAGGAAAGACCTGGGTCTCAATGCTGATTCTATTATTTAACAGCTGGGTATCCTCAAGCAAGAGATTCAGAGTCTTAATTTTTCCATCTGTCAAATCAAGGGACTGGATTTGATCTTTGTGACCTTATGGCTCTAAATGCTGTGAATTCTGGGATTCCTCAATTTCAGATAAATTGCCTTCTCCTATCCCTTCCCCTCCTCCAGGCCTGGTTATCTCTACTATGGAAATGTCTTCTTTTTCCTTCATTCAAGTCATGAATAAGGGCTTTTCTTTCACATGTTTACATGAACATGATCTTGGCTATAACATCACAAATTTACTTTATCATACAGCAGTAGTTCTCAAAGTGTGACTCAAAGAATCCTGGGGGAGGGGTGCCTCTGAAACTTTTCAAAGGGTCTAGAAATTCAAAATCAGTTTTTATTTCTTCTATGATTACTATAATCCACCTAAACTCATTGAGCAGATCCTCAATAATTTTAATACTATAAAGTTTAAGAACAACTGTCATAAAATAACTTACTCTTATCATAGAGTAATATGCTGAATAGAGTTCCTATGCTGAATTTGCTCCTTTTCTTTCCTTCTTTATGTAACATGAGGCCTGGGCAGAAGTCCTATGTGAAATTCATGTTTAATTATTCCGGGGAGTGTTTTATGTTGGTCCACTAGCACTTCCAACATAGATGGAAGATTAGAATGAGATCAATGTTTTCCTATGCTGAATGAAGTATTTTTAAATATGAGGAATTGAAGCAATCCAGACTCAGATCTTTTTTCTTTAGGAGAATAATTTCCAGTAGGTGTAGATTGTCTAGCTCATAGTAAATGCTAAAGTTGGGCAACTAGGGGGCACAGTGGATTGAGGAGCAGCTCTGGAATCAGGAGGATATGCATTCAAATCTGACCTCAGATATATGATCTATACAAACTGTGTGTATTCACAAGTCATTTAATCCTAATTGCCTCACAAAACAACAACAAAAAAAAACCAAAAAAGTAAAATTACAAATCTATTTACCATACCCATTTTATAACTGCAAAGATATAAATTATATAAACCATATAAATAATATGCATTATATATAAAAACTATATAAATATAAAATAAACTATATAAATTCCACTTGATTCTTTAAAATATTTAGAAAATATGTATAATAATTTAAAAAACTGAGTATCAGTTGTATTTTGTGACACCTTTGAAAAAATTGCTTTCAGCAAAGACGTATACAGAAGATACATAGCAATACTAAGGAGGAACTCAGCCTTGGGATGCTGGTAAAAGCATGTCTTATTGAGAAGTTGTCAGAATCTGGCCAGAGATAGCAAAGGAATTTTGTGTGGGCATGTGCATTAGTTTACTTTCCAAAATAATCCCATCTGGATGCATGAGAACTGTCCTATCTGTTTCTGCTCATTAGCAGGCAAGGTTCAAGTAAACATACTCATTGATTTAACACACTGGATGTGCTAGAAATGACTCACCAATTTCAATTTGTTATACTAAGTTCTGAGAGCAGAGATGGTCCACAAACTCTTTCTGAGTAGCTACGGTATGATGATTGATTTGGAGCCTGGGAAACCAGAAAGACGTATAGGGTGTCACTAAACCACATTTTCAAATCATGGATCTAGAAAGTTGGGGAGATGGGAGAAAATGACAGAACTCTTTGAAGCTCAAAGCTAATTTTCAATGGTTCTTTCATTCATTAGACATTAGTGAGACAATTCAGTCTTAAAGTAAAAGAGTTCTTAAATAAATTTAGCTGGTGAACATGCACCTTGGGCTTTTACTTTGATATGCCTTCAGAGACTCTAGTTTTAAAAACAGATATTTTCCAAAACTACTTTATAGATCATTTATTTGGGACTGAGAACACATTTTTAAAAAGGAAAACAATCTCATAAATTATCATTGTTACCAGGCTACTCCACAAAAAAAAAAAACAATCAGTGAAATAAGTAGTGATCAACCTCGTGCATATAAGAATTGGATTAGATCTATATAGAGTGTCAGCAAAGTCTTACAGCATTTTAAAGCTAATAAAAACTAGCTAAGCTAAGCCATTTCATTTCATTTTATTGTGTTTTATTTATCTGTACTTTTTTATATTTTATTTAATAATTTAGTTTAATTAATAATTAGTTAATAATGATAATAATTATTTAATAATTTAGTTTAATTTAATAATTTAGCTACTAATATTTAAAACTGAAGAAAAATTTGAGAATCTTAGATTATAAAGTTCTTTTTGTTTATTTGGTTGTTCTTTAGTTGTAGGAAAAAGAGCTGAATCTATGATTTCATTGATGTAGGGAACTTTCCTTTTACTAATGATCTTCTCTGCAGTAGATAATGATCTTGAAGCAAAAGTTTTTAATTTTGTGTGTGTCATAAACTGCTTTGGAAGTCTGGTGAAATCTATGGACCTTCATTCTGGGGGAGGGAGTGGGGGAAAGGAGGGGAAAAATTGGAACAAAAAGTTTTACAATTATCAATGCTGAAAAATTACCCATGCATATATCTTGTAAATAAAAAGCTATAATAATAATAAATAATTCTAAAAAAACAGAAATCTATGGACTTTTCTCAGAATTATATATTTAAATATATTAAATAAAATGCATAGGTTTATAAAAGAAATCAATTATATTGAAATGTAGTTGTCAATTAAAAACAAAACAAAAGAATCATGTTCACAGAAGCAGGTTAAGGACCCTTATCTTAGAAAGTTGCCTAAACTAGAACATTGAGATCATAAAGGGTCATAATAAATACAAGAGGTGAGAGAGGTAGACCTTAAACCTAGATCCACCTGATTTGGAAGCTGACTCAGCTAGACTACTACTCATTTCAACTGAAATATAGATTAAATAGATTTTATTGGACTAGATTGAGAACCTAACTACCACTTATACTTTTTTTTGGTGGAAAATGTATTTTCAGTTAGAAGTATGACCCAGGCCCATCCAGGTAAGCTTCCCCCACCCCTAGAACTTCCTTCTCTGTCACATCTCTTCCTTCCCCTCTTCCTCCCCCCATATCCCTAGACAGAAGGAAGTGCAATAGATGAAACACTTCTTGCTTTCCTTTCCAATGTTTAATGGGAGCTCCCTTGATCCCAGTCATTTCTATGTATGAGGTATTCCTAAGTTAGATGTCATTTATTTCCAACTTAATAAGGTGGTGCCAGTAATTGTCATTTAGTAGAATTTGCAGATGATCATAAGATTTAGAACATGGAAGAAAACATACAGCGTATAATCCAGTCCCTTACCTTCATTTTATAAATGGAAAAGTGAGACCTAAAGAGACAGAGTTGTACAAGATCACACAGGTAATTACAAAGCCAGGACTGGTCTTTTTTCCCAGCAAATTCAGTGTGCTTTATTGAGTATTCATTCTTGTCAGAGCATTACACTAGAAGTTATGGATAGTTCCAAAGGAATTAGTCAACATAGGTCTCTGAGGAAGTTATGAGTGTAAAAAACTTATGATTGGCTCCTACCCAGACCACCTAAGATGGAAGTATTACACAGGAGACACCAAGGGGAGGCTTCTTCTGGAAGAAGACATACTACTTCAGTTTGCAGTCATGGGTGGGAACAACTTCTTTCCATTGGCTGTTTATATGGAACTGACCATGTCTTTAAATCTCCCTGAATCTATCAGACTGAGGCACACTTGCTCCTTTTGCCTTCACTTCCAGGGGTTCAGGACCAATATATTCATAGTTGGGGTACCATGCAATAATCTGGGTGGGGGGAAGTTCCAACTTCCCATTACTCTTTGCTTCTGAGGTCCCAAGAAATGGGCTTAGGGTGTGGATTAGTGCTGGAAGTGGAGAGTCACATCCCTAAGCTGGGAGCTCAAGCCTTGTAACTGATGGAGTCCAAGATTCTAGGCTGCATGTCCCTGAGAAGCTCAGGTTCACAGGAACCAAGCTGAAGGGTTTGGACTTGGTACTTGGTAGGATTAGGACCTGAGTTCAGCTGTGAATCTACTACCCAGTTTCTTTCCTCCCTAGAAACCAGGTGATAGGTGAACCTCAGGTGAAAGTAAGGATGGGGCAATGTTTGTGTGTTTGTTCTTTCTACAAGTAAACTTTCTAAAGTAAATATTCCTTTGCAAAAATTAATTTGATAACTAGTGATTAAATAAAACCGGCATCCATGAACTCCTAAAATTGAGGGAGCCTCATTGCTGGGGACTTGAATCAGTGGCAGAGTTGAGCGATACCTCCTTCCCCCCCCCCAAAAAAAAAAGGTACAAAAAGGGGAGAAATATAACAGATGTGGCTTTCAGAGAGTAGGAACCAAAGTAGTCACTGTTACGTTCACTATCCATGGAAATAGAATGAGCAGAAAAGCATTAGCAAAGTATGCTGGATAGAGTCAGCCTGAATGACAGGAAGAACTGCATTCAGGTTAGAGCTGGAGACATACTGGTTGTGTGACCCAGGGCCATTAGAGTAGCTTCTTAATGTTCCAGGCAACCCTTTAACTATGTTGCAGAGCAACTATTCTTGAGTCATTTCAGTCATGTCTGACTCACTGAGACCCTCATTTGATGTTTTCTTAGAAGAAGTACTCTGCTTCGCTTTGCTGTTTCCTTCTTCAGCTCATTTTACAGATTAAGAGACTGAGGCAAAAAGGGTTAAATGACTTGACCAGAATCACAGAGCTAGTAAATATCTGAGGCCAGATTTGAACTCAGATCATGAATGACCCAGGTATAGTGTTTTATACATCGCACCACTTAGCCATCTTGCAGAACGGGTATTGATCTATATGAGTAGACGATTCCTCATTCTATCAATGAAATTTGAGGTCCAAACAGTATAACAATGCAAAAAAGTATTTTTTCAAGTTTTTCTGAGAAAGGCCAGATTAAGAAACCTATAAGGTTTTAAGAGTGAATTTGGTGGTTTGAGGAGAAATAAAATAAGCAAAACAACAAACTTTTTTAAGGATGCATATAAGATATTGAAGCCTTTGAGAACTTGGCTGCCATAACTATAAGATGCACTTGGATAGTATCATCAATGCATTTACAAAGAACATTTCTAAATAGAAACCAACCCAAATCTCATAAATAACACTATTCAATTATACAGTCAATTTAATTCTATTACCCTTGAAGTTGCCAAATTATTTCCTTCATTTTTCACCTCTTCCTTATAGCTTATTTATCTTTTTGAAGAATTTCCAATTTGGGAATGACTTTCTGATGCCATTTAAAAGTCCCAGCCTCAAAAAAAATATGCCTATGGGTTTTGGGGTACTAGTGTCTTCAGAAGCAGGAGTCTCATACATCATCTACCAATACCTGAACAAGACTCCTTTCTACATTATCCCTAGTAAATAGTTCTTTCAATGTTCGTAAAGACTCCAATGAAGTAGAAGTCACTACTTCTTGAGATAGCACATTTCATTTCCCATTTTAATGGTTTTTTATAGGTCTTATAAGCTCTGGGAATCTTTATGACTCTGGTCCCCAGAGGGCTGCTGGCTATATCTTTACCTCAGAAATATTCCAACAGTTTGGGAGTATCTTTGTTTTTAATGCTATTGGGCATCTCCCCCTCTCCATGTTAATTATCAGTGTAGTGGTATCATTTAAGTAATATCAATTAGCTCTTACAATAGACAACCAGGTGGTGCAATGGCCTCTGACACTTAACTATCTGTGGGATCAAGTCACTTAACCTTATTCACCTCAGTTTCCTCATTTGTAAAATAAGTTGGAGAAGGAAATGACAATCCACTCTACTATCTTTGTCAAGAAAACTCCAAATGGGATCACAGAGAGCAGGACACAAATGAAAACAACTTAACAATAAAAACTTTTACAAAGGTATTTTTGAGATTAAGAAAAATGCCTTGTTATATTATTTGGGAAAATGTATTAATTATTATATGATTTAAATATAACTATATGTAGTTAGAAATTTTATATCCCAAAAGCTTATTGTACAGGTCAAGCTGATCTCAGAAATATTGGGGGAAGCTGGATGGCTGAAAGGAATATTTAGTTTTCATCCTGACCTTGTTTTGGACCCACCCAGTGCTTTTGTTCCCAGACTTGAAAGTTTATATTATATTACTGATATACATCTTAAGGGTCCCTGCCTGTAAATTGTTCTTTAGCTAAAAGTACTTGAATTAACTAGTACCCAGACCTGAACCATATATATAAGGTAAATTACCTAGACACTAAAGAAAGAGAGCTACATATACTCTGTCCAGCTCACTGTCCCCTGTCAAATGACTAAATAAATTTCTTTCTAAAACTTTTTCAGGTTTTAGGGTTTGTCCTCAGAACCATAAGATATAGCAGGAATAGAAATTATAAATTATTTGGCTTCAAAATCTGGTAACAACTCTCCCCATAACTCTTCATCCCTGGGGAGAGTGGGCTCAGCCTTAAAACAGCTTCCACAAAAGCATTTGCCCCATCAAATTCTCTTCCAAATATATCAGGGCTGAGAGATGTAACTCTCTCACTCCATCTTGTCTGTCTTCTAAGCACTACTCTGTCAGATCAAACAGGTCATTGAGAATTTTGCTCATCACTGTGCTCAGTGCAAGGGT
The DNA here is from genome assembly GCF_048593235.1 of Sminthopsis crassicaudata. Classification (NCBI taxonomy): domain Eukaryota; kingdom Metazoa; phylum Chordata; class Mammalia; order Dasyuromorphia; family Dasyuridae; genus Sminthopsis; species Sminthopsis crassicaudata. The sequence continues at coordinate 116,930,721 of NC_133619.1, read as the reverse complement.
TTGCTTGGATTCCTGCTTCTGGACTTCTGCCACACACCTAGAACTAGATGAACCAGAGTTCATTTAGTAGATCAGTCTATTGACCTTTGTCTGCCTCAGTTTCCTCAACAGTAAACTAGAGATAATAACATCTATTTCCCCAGGGGTTGTTGTGAGAATAAATAAGCTAGGTTATGTAAAACATGCTTTTTCCTTAACAACAGTGATAGAAGAAAGAAAAAATACTTTATTCATTTAACAATTTGAATTCCTATTCAGTTTCACTTCAGCATCCAAAAAAAAGTTCATTACTTTACAAGTTGGTTATCAGATCAGAAAGTTATAACTGGAACCCACATGGAAATTCCATCAGCTGAGCATTCTGCACATATTAATACTACCAGTACCTTTCTACATGTAATTTGTAGGAAGTTTTAGACCAAGTTTAAAATCTGCCTTTCTACACTTCCACCTATTGCTCTCTCTTTTGCCATTTCCTTATGTCTGCCTTCAAGAAGATTATAGTCTGCTAAAATGAAGACTGAATTTATAGTCAGATCTGGCTTTGAATCTCTGCCTCTTATCAGCTGTTATCTTGAGAAAAATCACCTTACTTCTCTAGGTCTCAGTTTTCTTATCTGTGTAAAGAGAAGCCTCCAAGTTTCCTTCCACAATCCTGCAAAGGCAGTTAAGAGTCAGAACTAAAACTAGAACCAATGTTCTCAACTCCAAGATAAATTCTCATTTCATTGCTATATTTCTCATCCCTTTCCCCCCAATCTCTTCTTTTGTTACAGGCTTCTGACTTCAAGTTGGTTTGAAAAATTATAAAATTACAAGTATTCATTAAACATTAAAACGAGATCTGTTCTTGAAGCCAGGTACACAACATGTGTATGTGATTAGTTTGAGAATTCTAAGTTAAGGTCATTCCAGGGATTGTTATTAATAATCAGCATTTTTTTCTCTCCCTAAAAAAAAGAAAAAGAAAAAAAACTTAAGGAATTAAATCTCAAGGAAAAATTATGTTTGAGCCAAGTTATATTTACCATTTGCAAGTTTAAAAATTAATCATTTCAAGTCGGGTTAGACACACTGATTTGATATGGATGTGACCATTTGATTTTCTATATTGTCAACTATAGTTAACAATATATAGAATATATTTACATATACACATATGTAGATAAACATATGTATAGTTCTCTACATTGTCAAGTACAAATGCATGTTAATCTTTCTAAGAAAAATGCTCTGAAATTTGCTAGGGAGAAATTTTTTTGAGGGGTGGGTTTGAAGTTTTCATTGTGCTGCATATCCTTGTGAATAGTGTTCCTGTTAATACTGGTATATTGATTCTAGTAACTGTATTTTAAATCAGGTGTGTGGGACAAGCCCTTAAGCAAAAATACTTGAAATAGCGTGGGAAGATATAAAAGATGCAGTTAATCTTGAGTTATATGATTGATGGATCCAGTGAGCCCTATTATACCATCAGAACCAAGTGACTCAATATTGCTTCTATTTCTATTTATTTTCCTCTTGACAGGAATGGGGTTAACTTATCTGTTTACACCTAAATCCAATGGGGTAAGCTGAGGACAAAAGCAGAACCTTAACTTCCTGGCTCCTACCATCTGCCAACTTAAATTGCCCCTTAAGTTTGGGTTGGATAAGTTATTATTAGCTTTCTGTGCTCAACTATTGAATTGATATTTTTGTTATACAATGTTAAAAATCATATTGTCTTATTTAAAAGAGAAAGGCACTTTGGTGGAAGAAGTATTTTCTGCCTATTATTCAGTTTAAGTACTTCAACATCATTTGGAATTTTTTTAAGCTTATGAATCTGACACTTTATTATGTCAGGACTTTCAATGATATGCTTAGTGAAGTTTTCTTTTGACAGATTCCATGGATGGATCTTTTTTGTTTTGTTTTTGGATTTTTTAAAATTCAATTTGATTTTATGTTTAGTTCCAATCTTTCCCTCTTCCCCTCTCCTCCCCACCCATTGAGAAGGGAAGAAATATAAAACCCATTACAAATATGAAGTCATGAAAAACAAATTTCTGTATTAGCTGTATTTTAGGGGAGAAAAACAAGAAAAAAGGAAAAGGGAAAAATATGCTTCAATCTACATGCTGAGCCATTAGTTCTCCGTCTGGAGGTGGAAAGCACTTTTCATCATGAATTCTTTGCAATTATTTTGGTTACTAGGTCTTTCACAATTGATTATCTTTAAAATGTTGTTATTACTGTAAATGGATAGTTCTTTCTTTGTGAGAATTACCCATTGCCATAGCTTTACTTTTATTTTTTTCTGACTCATTGAATCTTAATATCTTTTTGAAAAAACAACTTTAGATTATGTGTTTATGTGCAATAAAATATTCCACCAACTAATTAACACATTAAAAAAGAGAGAAAGAAGGAAAAGAACTAGATTGTTTCTCCTGCTCTTTGAGGGTACATTTCTATTTCACTTTTGCCTCTATATTGCTAGCTCTTAGTACAGTATCTAGAATATAGTATTTTTTAATAAATGGGCTTTTAGTTGATCTATTCTACTGTGAATTTTTATTAGGTATTCCATATGTTTCTTAACAATAGTCTGCAACTTACTCTAAGCATGTTTGGTATACTTTAAAAAGAACATACAAGGGAATACTAGAGTCTTTAAGACCAGTTTGGCCCTTTTCATTTGGGCCAGTCTCTTGCCTTTCTCCAAAAAGGTTCATGTATTTTAAGTTGTTATTTCCACATCTTTGGCTATTCCGGTTCTCTTTATAGAATATAATCTTCATTCCTCTCTGTCTCTCTAACTCTGACCCATTCTTCAGTGACAAGCTCAGATATAACCTCCATCATTAGCCTTCACTGATATCCTTTCTTCCAACCGTTATGTAAATAGTTTTCCTATCCCTCATTTGGTACATTTCATTTCTAGCCTTATATCATTCGTTATCCTTTCATGTGTTATCATTATCATCACTTATCTAACTAAAACACCAACTTTTTGAGGGCTAGAAACATATTCTAAACTTGTTTGCATGTCTACACATGTATATGGTCAATAAGCAGCAACTGATTTCACCTAAATGCCCTAAAAATTACAATTAGCAACGAGTCTAGTTGTAGTTTGTCCTTTGTTTTAGAAGAAGACCATGACATCACAATATTGGAATCAGGATAAGGAATATTTGGCTGTGGTTGACCAGACCATTATGAGTTCGGAAGGTGCTTCTACAGATCAGGCACAAGTGATTCATAAAAAGATTTAGAAAGGAAGTAGCTCTAATACTTTTAAGCATATTTGACAAATGAAGAATGGGGAATTGAAAGTTGATCTTGTGAGGAGGGAATTAGGAATAGAGCAATTGAGGTATAGAATGACTTATTCATTACTCTCCAAAGAATCCAAGAAAAATACAAGAATCACTAGCTATCTCCCCTCTAAATTGTGTGTGTATATTTAAGAGGAAAACAACACAAAAGGATTGAAATATAAACACACACCTGAGAGAAAACTAACCCAAACTGTATTGTAACTTAGAAACACCCAATTTAGAAGGGAGATAGTCAGCTGGTGATTCTTTTTAAAGAAAAAATTAGTCCTCTGCAAATGACTAATTTTCTTTTTTTTTAAGTGCATAGAGAGCTCCACTAACAAAATTTCATCAAAAGTGCTGCAACATAATTTTTGCTTCTGTGTGCAGTAATGTCTTAAATGTCTCATGATGGCATTGAAAACAGAGAATAGCAACCTCTACCTCCAAAAGCCATGCAGCCAGAGTACTAGGCCTGGCTAGTCCTACCACATTATAGACTTCAAGTATAGACCTAGTAACAGAATGTATATCTATCATCAAAAGGATCATATACTGGATATAGTTCAGAACTTGGAGCCAGTACTATCTGCATTTGAATCTAGCTCTGGATAACTTGCTTGGGTTTGGGCTAATCTTGGGCTAATCATCCTTAATGCTCAGTTTCCTTATTTACAAAATGAGGATCCTAGGGTTCCTTCCAGCCCTAAATCTATGTTCCCATGACTAGCCTAGATAAATTTGAAAATAATTATCGAAAGAATGATTGATGATTTGTGTAATTATACAGTCTATCATCTACCCGCATCTCCTAAAGCATATAGGGAATTGTAATTTGCATTCACATTGATGAAATCATGGATCAATGAAGATTTTAAAAATATAGTACCTAACAATGCCTTATATAGAGTGAATATTCAGGAGTTTGGCTAAACTTAATGCACAATTTGTTTATCTTTCTTCCCTGGGACTTCAGAAACATCTTTTTCTTCTTTTCAAAATTTTGCACTTACTTTGTTCCTATTTTCTCCATTATTTGTGTAGATAGCATATGCTACAAGAAGGTGGAAGCCACAGTAGCTTTAATACTATCACATCTTCCCAAGGTTTAGGACAGTACATTCATTATATTTCGTGCTTCTTAAAGTTATTGAATTAAGTTGTCTGCTAATGCTTTTATTGCTATGACTCATTGAAAATAGCTGAGGTTAAACTGCAGATTTTAATTCATTTGGGGAGAAGGACAAATGCTTTGTTATGGAGAACAGGTAGATTTACTATGTTCAGGTTTCCAGCATCCAGCAGTCCCTAGGAGTGCTATAAAGCAAATATAAAAACTTCCACTTCAACTGAAGAAGTTTGTAGAAACTGTAGGAGAGAAAAAAAATTTCACCTTGCTATGAAATCCTTTCATTTCTGCAGTACAGATAAATGAAATGATTTCATAAAATAAAGCATTGTCCTTCTTCTCCTTGATGAAAGTTGGAAAGTTGAGAAGTAGACATTTTCTAGTTAAAGGCAAATAAAACATATTGAAGGCTTTAGATGATTTTTCATGGTCCCTAGCCAGTTAAGATAAAGAATACAAGTCAGGGGTCAAAGAAATAGTAGGTACTTTTATTGGTGTAGCATTTTTAAATTACAAAGCATTTTACATATATTATCTCATTTGATCATCTCAACTATTTTTGTGAGTTATCCTTTCCTTTTGCTTCTTTTCCCAAAGGGACAGAAGTCCTACTGGATATAAAAGAGGGAGAAGTCTTATTGGGTCTCAGACTAGTATGCCAGGATGAGAAACAGTTGAAGGAAATTAAATTGGGGACATTTATACTGGATGAGAGAATACTTTGAGTGGTGAAAGCATAATGGTTATTTTTACACACAGCTTAATTGTTTGGAAGTTGGGTTCCAAGAGGTAAAACTAATAAATAGTAAAAAATAAGTTAAAGAAAGTCATAATTTTTAATAATTAGTATCAATGTTCTAGAAATATTATAGGAAACACTAAATAATAGTAAAATATAAGATAAAAAATTTAAATATAATAACAAAAATAAATAATAATGAGACAAATGATTAGAAGCATTTATAAATACATATATGTCTGAATATATATATATACAATAGGTATTCTTAAAATTTTAGGATTATTTTTAAATGATAGAGCTAGAAAACATTACAAAGACAGAGATAATTATCAAGGAGCAAGATAAATTTGCCCTGATTATTTTCATAGGAAAATAATGCAAAGTATCACAGGAATCTTGAAAACACAACTGGAAATTGTTGTAATGGGCATTTCACAAGAAGAACCATGACACTGGCAGGGAAAAGCAAAAAACTCATTAAGTCTTTTCTATTTGTGATTTCAATGATTTTATGCTATAGGAATTGTGTGGCACCTAATTAACTCAAGGCAATAAAGCAGAAGATTCTGAGATTCAAGGAACTGCCATCACACTCATTCAACAGTAAATGAATATTTATCAAGCTCCTACTACGTACAATATACTTTACTAAGTACATCAAAATAAAATTGACTCCAATATTTCCAGCCAAATTAACAAATTACCATGAAATATTTCTGGACATTAGTTACTAATGACATCTTAAGTGCTTAATGCATTTTAAAACATTCAGTGCTACTTATATTACTATTATAATGTGACAATGTTTTATAGTATAATTTTTATATAAATATAATTTATATATATATATATATACATATTTTGTCTTTATATACACATGTATCCATATACATATATACATAAACACATGCACAATTTATGTTTTCTCCTTGTCCAGTCTTCAAAATAATCTTTTCTTTGAATATAAAATAGAGTGCTGTGATCAGCATCATCGGAGTGACTGTGGTCTTTATTTTGCTAAAATGTTATACTTTCCTCAATTGTCAATTCCATGTAGTCCCTTGTGCCTGGAATAATCTTCCATTCCACACCCATCAAGTTGAATCACTTCCAGAGTTGGACACAAAACTGTGATAGAGAAGAAGTTTGGTCTCTCTGTTCCTTTGTCAGTGACCAACCTTCTTCCTGTGGGCACACCCCCAAACCTATTCCAGGCATTCAACCCACAAAGATTTATTTTCTAGTATTTATTCTGAGTTTTTTGGCTTCTCTGGTTTGTGTATCATTCAAAAGTGTTTAGAGAATACTTATAAAGCAAGCTAAATGAACATAGAATCTGCCCAATGGATGGAGTTGAAGTCCATTAAAAAAAAAAAGATATCTTTAGGAGAGGAGCTCCCCAGACAGTTCCATCCCACATTAGATTTGGAAATAGAAGGATGCAGTTACAATAATAACAGCAGAAATGGGAGCATATGGAAAAAAATTATCATTCTGGACTTTACTGACCTGTATGGTTAAGATTGGAATTGTTCATTAGAACCTGTGAATAGAAAATGATTGTGCTAATTCTGCCCTACTAGAATATCAGACATTGAATTCAAGGATGAAAGTACAATTTGGCAAATAAAGTCTCTTTCTTTCACAATTATGGTTAGAGAGAAAATTCATTAATCAAACAAGGAACAAAGGAAATAATTAAAAATAGATGATTTTGATGGTGAAATATAAAAAAGCTTTTTCATGAACAATATATAACTATAACAATTTGTTTCCCAGTGTTGAAAATCTTGGCATCAAACAATTCTAATAAAAGTCTGATTACCAAGTTATATAGGAAATTTGTGCAAATATGGGACTAAGCTGTCTCCCTAAAATAAGTGGTCAATATAAAGTTTTCAAAAGATGTGCAAATTACCAGCAACCATATGAAAAAAGTCTTACATCACCAGAAATAAAGAAAATGCAAATTTAAAGTACTCTGGAGTTTCATTTCACAACCATAAAACTGGGCAAGGTTATAAAAATGGAAGTAGCCAATTTTGGAAAGATTGTGAGAAAAGAACACTAATATATTTTATTATTGATAGAACTATGAAATGTTGCAAATATTTGGAAAACAATTTGAATCATGCAAGAGAAGTCATTAAACTATTGACATTCTACTACTGTTTATATGCCCCAAACTGGTCAGTGACTTAAAAAAAAGAAGTCCCATGTATGCCAAAAATTGTATGTAATGTGCTATCAGAAAAATAGAAAGATAATAATTGTTCACTAAGTAGGGTATGGCTAAATACACTCTTAGATGAATGTATTGCACTATAATAAATGAAAAGTATAAAGAATTCCAAAAAGTATAAGAAGAATTGTGTGAATTAATGTGAGGGAAAGAAAGCATTATAAGAATATAATATTTATACTATTGTAATCTATAATGACAAAATCTGTAAACTAACATTAATATCAAAAGGCACCTGAACTAAGATTAAATACAAACCCCATTTTAGGTTCCAGAAGATAGTGATGAAAAATACTAACCTTTTTCTATAAAAGAGGACATTAGGCTAGGAACTCAAATATGCTGTCAAAAATGCCTTCTGGGCTAATTAGCTTTATTTTGTTCATCTTTCATTTCAGTTGTGTTTAATTCCTCGTTATTCTGTTTTGGGGTTTTCTTGGTAAAGACACTACAGGAGTTTGCCATTTCCATTTCCAGTTCATTTTATAGATGAATATACTGAGTCAATCAGAGTTAAGTGAATTTCCCAAGATTATATAACTATTATGCGTCTGATGTCAGATTTGAATTCAGAGTGTTTTTTTTTTTTTTTTTTTTTACTCCATGCCCAGCTGGGCCTTGCTTTTACTTACCTGCTATTAAAAATACAAAGGGTTTGATTATCTGGAATTATCCAAATCACCTGGAATTCTCCTTGCAAAAAATGACATGGAAGCCCAGAAGTGAGTCCATTTAAATTATACTAAATAGATTCTGACTCTCTTCATTGATTGATTTGTACAGGTATAAGACAATCAAAGCAGAAATCCTCAACAAGAAACATATCAGATTATGCAGAAAGATCCCAACTCAGGCCAGACTGCATATTCTAGAGTAGGATAAAGGGGATTTTGATCTGGAGCACTAGAATGAATGGGGCTTCCTAGAGGGAGAAGAACAACCAACTTAGACTGATCACAGATCCCTTTTCTTTGGGAGAGTGAAGGATAATTAAACACTGACAGATTGTACGAGTCTTTTTCTATATTCAGTAGAAAATGGTAAACCAACAGTTAGTTGTCTTATCTCATCAAGGAGAGCTCCTTAGTAATTTTATTTTTGATGTAGTGTGACAGTACAAATAACACTGATTCTGAAGAGAGAGAACCTGCTTACTTGTGTGACCTTGGAAAAATCATTTAAGTTTTACTTTCTTCATCTGCAAAATAAAGAGAGTTGATTAGATGGTTTGAGGTCCTTTCTGCATGCTAAGAACATCAGAGTATCTCAGAAGCAGGGAAAAAAAGGAGGAGAATGTCTTTAAGAGACTTTGCTATCGAGAGACAAAGACATTTGTATTCAATTTTCTCTAAGAGATTTGTCCCAATTGGGCAGAGGACACCTGAATTTATAACTACTGTTGAAGAGAATTTCTTCCAGCTAATATAGACCTTACCTCCCTTCCACTTTCTTTGTGACACGAAGGATGTTTGTCAGCTCTAAACATCATCTTCATCATTTTTAGTCTACCTGCTCATTAGCTTTGGAACAAATGTGGGTGAATCACAGGAGTAATCTTCAGTCTATCCCCTGAGAGCCAGATCTAAAGGGAAGACATTGCTCAGTGTTCCCACTAAGGGTAGGTAGGTAACCTGGGTCTGTACCATCAGCTTTGATGATCCTCTGAGGGTGTAATTCCCTATAAGGTCTTTAGAGTGGTTTTTTTCTCTTGATTTAATGGCCAAAACTCTCTGACAAAGCTTGGACACACCCTACTATTATCATGACCCCTTTCAAACATCAAAGTGTGAAGGAAAAAAGAGACCACCAGACTTTCTGCAACTGACCTTTCATTACTGAGTCACATGTTCCCACAGAAGTGTTTGGGACCCATGATTAACACTCCATTCCATGGGATGAATTCTATTTAAAGCAGACTAAGGGGGCCTGCTCTTTACCCATGACTTTTGTATATAACTACATATGCCTGAAGCTCAAATGAGAAAATGGATATAAAGCAATTTGCAAATCTCAAAATGCTACATAAATTTTAGTTTAATAATAATAATAATAATCACAACAATCATTATTATAATATATAAATATTATATATTATATTACATATAACTATAAATATAATAAATAATAAATATAACAGTATTTCTAATATCAATATTATAACATAATATAATAAAAATCACTATTATTATGGCTGTTAGCCTACAGTCACTCCATTCTGATTATTTAATTCCCTGAGACTTTTATTGTAAAATGCTGAACTCAATTTTATAGACCAATATAAGATATGCTGGCAAATGTTTAATGACTGGACTTTCCTTCCAAAAAAGGAATAAAATATTTGTATTATTGATACTTTCTTAGATTTAGGTTGTGAACAAAAAAATAATTTAAACCCTGATTTGTAGCAATTGCCATTTTCTGAGGTATAAATGCACATGTGGAACATATGACAAATAACAAGCTACAATCAGAGTGCTAACAGTGACTCCACCACATCACTGTACACATACACATACACATATATGTATATTAAATGTATATATAGATACAAATATGCATGTCTATAAATATATACAAAAATATGTAATATAATATATGTAATATAATATATAATACATGTATGATTATGTATGACAATGTAATCTAATATGTATTAGATTACATTACATATACAATGTTTATGTATTATATTACATTATATATACAGTATATAGATATGTGAATATATGTGTATGTCTATATAGTAGATAAAAATCTAGTTGCATAACATCTGATTATTTCCTCATCTCTAAGAGGAAGATAATAATACTTACCGCATCTGTTTTTCAGGGCTGCTGTGAAGCTGGAAGACAATAATGTACATAAAGTCCTTTGTAAACTTTAAAATGCTGTTTAAATGTCAACTATTCCAAGACAATACAGTACAATAATACAATAAACATTTATTAAATACATGTAGAAATTTTTCTACATGTGGAAATGTAGAATGTAGAAAAATTATAATTATAAATAATATAATAAACAAACATCATGCTGGGGAAATAAGAAAAAAATAGTTCTAGCCCTCAAGGATCTTATAATCTAATGATGGGAAGAAAATATACAAAAGAAAGCAGAAAAATGTGGGGAGCATGATGATGGTGGAGTTGAAATTGAGCAGAGAAGCTGGTGGAAAAGGAAGAGCTGGCTAGGACTAAATTCTCTGTGAAGGGACAGTTTGAGAGAAGGATTGGGTTTGGGGGGTTTTTTGGCTGCTCTTTTCAACCCTCTAGTAAGAGAAGAAAAAGTGATTTAGAGTCCTGATGAGGTGTGAGTAAGAAAGCTGAAACAATATTCAGATTATGAGTTTCCTGGAAGGAATGGTCTTATCCTCTTCATGAAGAAGTAAAGCCATTCTCCTCCCTGGGAAGAGGAATGAGCACTTGTCTTGCACAGAATAGATACTTGATAAATGCTTATTGGACTGGATTGGTTGAGCAGGGAGCAACTTCTGCATAGGGTGATATTGGGGGTCAGTGAGTTAAGTATAGTTGGTGAAGGTCTTCCTGCATCGTCTTTCTCCCCAACCCATCCAAAGTAACAGATATAAATCCTTAATTGGGTGACATTTAACTACAATCAATAATACTTTTAAGTGCCTATAAGGTGTTAGGCACTAAGCTAAATGCTGGGGATACAAAAAGAGCCAAAGATATTCCTTGTCCTTAAAGAGCTTACAATATGATGGGAAAGACAATATGAAAATAAATAAATATACATATATATATATATATATATATATATATATATATATATATATATATATATATATATATATATATATATATATATATAAAGCAAGTTATACCCGAGAATTAGAAATGATTAACAAAGGAAAGATTTCACTAGAACTAAGAGAGGTTAGGAATTAGAAGACTGGAAACCTTTGACAAATGCGGAAAGAGAGGAATATTCAAAGAGACAATGAGTGCCCACACAACTATGTCAGTGTTCAATGGCCATGCTGAATAAGGTAATGAATAAATATTTGTAGCAAAAGCAAGTATGGTGCAAGAAGCTCTTTTGTGTGGTGAATAGTGACTCAAAAGTGTTGCATGTTTAGACAGAGTGGGGTTAGAAGGGGAAACCACCTATTTCCAGTTAGTCAGGACTTCCAGGACTCAGGAAATACTTTGGGGAGGAAGTGAAAATAATAGAAAGAAAGGAGCTGGACAATTTGGGAGGAGGAGGGCCTTCCAGGAAAAACCGTGTGGCTCATGTAGGTTTAGAAGTGAATAGAGGAGGTGAATAAAATTCACTGCAAAGAGAAAGAGACAAGTGCTATAGGATAGAAGGAAATACCTGGAATTTCATCCTGGCTTTGCTTCTAACTAGCTGCGTGATTTGGGGGAAAGTTGGAAAATCTCCAGGGCTTTGCCCTTAAAGTTTTCTCTGATTTTTCATCTGGTTTTCTAATCTGGAAAATGAAAGGACTAAGTGATCTCAAATTTCATGATTCTGTAATTGTGAATGAAGAAGTCCAGACTGACTTGGTGATATGCCTTGTAATGGAATAAATAGCACATTCCTCTTTTTAACAGAACTTGGATCATCTAGAAATGGTAGCCATGGTTATTGTACCAGCAAACAGAATCATATACATCAATGCAGCCTTAAGTATACATGCTCATTCTCTTGCTTAGGAGTGCCTCTAAACACCTTGAATTTAGGTAGGAAATTGGGAAATAAGATTAAAGCAATTTGCTAAAAATAAAATCACAGTATACATTAAACATACATTTCTTCTATTGTCTAATCACAATGCTAAAAAGTTCTTTTTTTAGAAATTAATTTTTAAAATTTAATTTCTGTCCAAAGGCTAATCTTTCTTGAAGGTATGGGAAAAAATATCCCTTCCTTATCTTCCAATTATAAGAACAATGAGTTACTATAATTTTTTTTTTTATTCTCAAGTAATTCAAAACTGGCTAAATGTTTAAAAATTTCCCTCCTGTTGTGCTTTGAGTTACTTGTCTCAGATATATTAGTCACATTCCTGAAGGTTGAGTAGCATTTTATTAATTTTTGACAATTTCTTTGAGCCTAAAGGGGTAACCTGAGTTCTACCTGTGCCTTTAAACAAGTTAGGTCTGTTCTTAACTCAACAAATCATGCATGCTTCTATGTGGGCATTTACCTTTCCATTCAGAGCCAGAAAGCATGAAAGTTAAAATGTCAGTTTTTGATACACTGATGATGAGTATTTACTTACACAGTTCCATAAATAATAATTGAATTGAACTGGATCATACTGGTATGGGAGTAACTATTCAAAGTAAAAGTTTTTTCATATGAGGTTCATCCTTTGATAAAACAATGCTTCAGCATACTCAACTACAGCATTATAGAATCAAAGGTAAGCAAGGATCCTCAACAGGGCATTTTAATGCAACCACCTATCACCAATTAGGCCAATTCCTAAAAACATCTAAATCAGATAGTTTGCTAGCAAAGTGTTTCAGTAATATTTACTGTTGGGGAAATATTGGGGTCTGCAATGCCATGTTCAAAACAAAAATTAAGTTTTAATATTAAAGGTATTTAAGCCAAGGCTTTTGGGGTATCTTATTAATATGTGGCCTAAACCAGAAGGCCTTCTAAGCAAAAGTCCCTTCTAATTCTGAGATTTTGTAATTCTGTGAATTCAGTAAACCTGATCAAGCCCCAATGTCCAGAAGGCATTTATGGAAGCCTTCATACAAAATATACTATTTTTCTCCTTATTAAAAACTCTTAACATTTCCCTTCACTGACACTGACCTGATAATTATAATAGCCTGCTTCTGGGTCCCCCTGCCTCAAAACTGTTCCAATTTTAAACCATTCTCCTTTTAGTTGCCAAAGTGAATGTCCTAAAGTACAGGTCTGACCATGTTATTTCACTCTCAATAACCTCCAGTAGCTCTAAGTCAACTCTAAGATCAAATAGAAGACCTGTTAGGTATTTTCTTTGTAACCTGCTCCTCCCACATCTTTTTAGTCTTCTTATGTATTATATTATCCAGCCCACATACTCTGCAATCTAGTGACTTTGATTTCCTTTTTCTGGTTCACCATATTCCACTTTCCAAATCCAACCATTTTTATTGGCTGCTCCCCAAGACTAGACCAATCTGTACCTCTTAACTTCCTTGCCTTCCTTCAAATCTCAGCTGAGTTTCCATCTTTTGCAAGAAGCCTTTCCTAGTCCTCCATAATTTTAGTACTTTCCCTCTGAAGATTATTTCCAATTTATCCTGCATATATGTTGTTTAAACATAGTTCACATTTTGCCTCCTTTATTAAATTTTGTATAATTTCTTTGTATCTTTAGTGCTTAGTGTAGTGCCTGAGAGATAGTAGGCACTTAATAAATACTATATGACTAACTGTCTAAAACATTAACAAGAAAATACCATCAAATGCTCTTGGAAGTCCTGAGTCAGAGAATACCTTCTAGAGGTTAATAAGATGAGAAATGGGGTAGCTTTGCAGTAATTATTGCTTCCTGGCGGGGAATCTCTCCAATTTTCTACAAATTTACCATTGGTAGTTTTTTTGTTTTTTATTAATATAGTTCCAGCACCTGGTTCTTACTATTCAAAGTAGCATCAGCACTCCTACTAGGAAGCAGAAGAGGATTCAAAAGGAACACTTCACTCATGATAACACTTGGATGTTACTCACGTGTTAGATCCTAAACTAAGGTACCTACAACAGAGGGAATATAAGAGAAAGTAGACATAGAAAAATCATATGTATCATAGGGATACATAGCTATGTATCATAAGGAAAATGCAGAAAGAAGAAAAACCAAAAAGAAAGACAAAGGTGGGAAGAATGAAAGTATCACCAAGTCTAGAAGGAGACAACAGGAGAGAACCAGGATGGATAAAAGTTAAAAATAAGAAAAAGAGAAACCAATATGACAAACACTAACACAATATCAACTTATATTTACATGTTCCTTTACAGTTTACAATATTCTTTCCTCACAATAACTATTTGAAGTTGGTACTTTAAGTTTTATTTTTCCCATTTTAGAGAATAGGAACCTGAAGCTTAAATGGATGAGTGACTTGTAATAGTCAAATAAATTGGGATGATGGGATAAGCTCAAATGAGATAATACTTATAAAATGGCTAATATAGAAATATTTTGCATGATTTTCTCATGTATAATTTGTGCTTTCTTAGTGAGGGAGGGAAAGGAGGGAAGGAGAGAATTTGGAATGCAAAATTTCCAAAAAAGAATATCAAAAATAAATAAATGCATTAATGAATAAACAAAAGATAATATCTGTAAATTGTTTTATAAATCTTAAAGTACTCTATAAATTATATCTGCTGGTGGTGATAAATGTGTCACAATGGGGTGCAAAGGAAGACCAGAAATTTTGGATTTGATATAGGATATTTGAAGCAGAGGCTGAATGGGACATGAATCTATTAAAGGAACTTGGAAAGACATCATACCTGTCAATGTCTGCCTGCTTATTATAATTCTTATGGGGCTGAATAATGTTGTCAGAAGAAATCTGGAGAAATTTTCTAAACACAATGAAGTCCTTAGAAGAGAAAAACAAGTGCTTGGGGCACAGGTGATGTTTTCAATACCAGTTCCTATTGAAGATGGGAACTTTAGAAGAGAAATGAAAGTATTAGAAATGAACAGGCAGTTATCAAGACAGTGACAAAGAGTAAGATGGATAAATGATATATTTTTCTCCAAGGAGGAATGATATTTAATAAATATCAGGAAAAATAATTTCCTAGAGAATTGTTACTTTCATAAAGACTAGCTTAAATCTGAAAATGAAAGAGGAAAGAAAAAAATAACTTATTACAGTTATAAATACTAAATTGTGTGTTGATTTACTCACTCTATAGAGATGGGAGTCATGCCATTGATAAATGGCTACTGAAGTGGCTACATGCCTGGAAGGAAGAGACATGGCTCAAGCCTCCACAAAGAGTAAATATTACCTGCAAAGGATCAAGTCAGAGTTCATTAAAGTCAAAATACCCTTGCTGCTAGGTAGGACTCCTTAAATGGTAAGTCATGGGGAAAAAAAAGTACTGGAGGAGTACAAAGGAATAAAAATCAACACAGTTATTCAAGTAATAATTTGAAGCAAACAACACAAGACTTTCATTAATAATAATAATAATAGTTAGCATTTATATAGTACTTACTAGGCCCCAGGCATTGTGCTAAACACTTTACAAATATTTGATCCTCAAAACAACCATACAAAGTAGGTGCAAGTATTATCCCCTTTTTACAATTGGGAAAACTGAGATTAAAAAAAAAATGATTAAGTGATTTGACCAGGATCACATAGCTAGTAAGTATATGAGGTTACATTTGAATTCAGGTCCATGGTGACCCAATCTAATGCTCTATTCTCTAAGACATTCTCACTATGATCCTTCCTCAGCCAGCTATATCAGTATTTCTGGGGAAGGAAGAAAATAATATAAAAACACTGAAGATATAAATATAAATAAAATATATAAATAATATAATAAATATAACAAAAATACAAATATATAAAGAATTTCTAGTGGGGGAGATAAGTCTGTAAAGGTTCTGCTGAAGAGTAGATAGATGCTCTTAGTATTTTTAAGGGCATAGCTCCAAAGCAGATGATAAAACCAATGGATCCTTAGGGTGCATTGACATGCCAGAGAACAATATCTGGGAGTCTGGAAGGTGTAACTAAGGAAAATCATAAATTCTAGTGTGTCTTTGATTCCATCCAAAGGATTATGTTTGGTAACATCTAGCTCATTCAATTTGTGTAAGTAGCTTTATCAATTTGGCAAGTGGGAATGGGATTGAAGGGACCTGGCCTATAATGCTAGATAATAAATGATAGATGATAAAGAAATGGGCCTAAGGGTTACAAAGAAGGTTTGGACTCTTTCAGGGCTGAGGATGGGAGGATCAGCATTAATCCAAGAGTGGGAAAAACCTAGGGCAACATTGTCAGGAAGATTGGAGGGAAAATCTTCCCATATGATCTGCTCTTACTGGGTTCTTTGGACAGGATCTGGGCCAGCAGAGATGTGGTCAGATTAGGAGTAAATTGTTAAGGAAAAGCAGAGGCAAAAAGGATTCTACTCATTACGTTGCTGAGGCATTTATGCTTCAGGTCAGGGTTGGATCAAAGGACTTCTAAAGATTCTTACAACTCTAGTATTCTATGAGCAATATAATTCATGTTTATTTTTAACAAAATTGAGGAAGGAAATAGGTAAGTAGACCCAAGAGAAAGGATAGTAACTGACCCAAAATAAGTGGATGGACAAGTACTAAAGCATTAGCTAAGAGGCAAAGCAAAAGAATAAAAAATGTTATTGATGTGGGAGGAGGCAGGAAAGGAACAGCCGAGTTTGATGATCACAGCCTGAGAATTGGGAGGAAAGAACAGGGAAGTGCCAAACATAATGTCATTATTTCAGATTTAAAGAGTGGGGAGGATAATAGTGTTTCCATTAATGCCAGGAAAAGGAGGAAATGAAGAAAGTTGAGGAATAAATTCAAGGAACTCCATCTTTACTGTGTTGATTTTGGCATGTTGATGATGTATCTAGAAGGGGAGCAGGAAGAGTTGGAAGGTCAGACCTCAATCAACCTTTTAATTCTATCAAATTGGCCCATTCCTACTGATTATTATTCAGCATTTTAAAAGTCAGAAATAGTTAAACAATGTCTTTTCAATCATGTAACTAAGAAGAAAATATATTTAAAGACAAAAATGTTCCTATGTTTCATAGGAACCAAATTTTAAGGGAAATTCCTCAGGAAAACTAGCTTGGTCCAGAAAAGATAATAGTGAAAATATCCATTAATCTTAGTTCAACAGACAGTATATGTAATTGTCCAGCTCTGTGTTTTTGGGAGAAAAATTGAAATCAAAGGAAATTTGAGAAAGATGTTCTGGTAGAAGATGCCATTGTGGCTAATTTTATGCTTTTCTTTGTAAGATACTTTCTAGAAATAAAACAGTGCTTCCAACTCTATTTTACTTCTTTCCCCAAATAATGGGGAGAAATGAAAAAAGACTATTGCTACCATCATCAATATCTATCTAGAATTATAAGGGGCCTCAGTGACTATCTTTTCTTCATTTTACATATAAAGAAAGATGGCATAGGGAATGAGATAATATTTATAAAGTGCTTAACATTGCCCGACACATAGTAAATACATTCCCTTTACATGCACCTTCCAAGTGATTATCTAAGTTCACACAGATAATAAACAACAAAAACATAATTTTAATTCTGGTCTTCTGCTTCTATAGCTCATTTCAGTGTACCAATTGTTGTGTACATAAAAGATATGAGATTCTCCAGTTGCATACCCCACCCACCTTTCTCTATCAATTTTGAGTCTGTTCAAATGCCTAGAGGACTTATCCTTCCCAGAACAGCTCTGGTTTCATTCAAATTTCTCTTTTCATGGTAGAAGATCAAAGTTTCACTTTAAATTTGAAAGTAATTGTGCTCCACGTGCAAAAATGTTTCTGGCAGCCTCTTTGTAGTGACAAGAAACTGGAAACTGAGTGGATGCCCCTCAATTGGAAAATGGCTGAATAAATTGTGGTATATGAATGTTATAGAATATTATTGTTCTGTAACAAACAACCAGCAGGATGATTTCAGAAAGGCCTGGAGAGACTTACATAAACTGATGCTAAGTGAAATGAGCAGAACCAGGAGATTATTATACACGGCAACAACAAGACTACACAATGATCAATTCTGATGGATGTGACTCTCTTCAACAATGAGATGATTCAAACCAGTTCCAATTGTTCAGTGATGAAGAGAGCCATCTACACCCAGAGAGAGGAATGTGGGAACTGAGTATGGAATACAACATAGCATTCTCACTCTTTCTGTTGTTGCTAGCTTACATTCTGTTTTCTTTCCCAGTTTTTTTTTTCTTTTTGATCCGATTTTTCTTGTGCAGCAAGATAACTGTATAAATATACATACATATATTGGACATATTTAACATGTGTCAGACTATTTGCCATCTATGGGGAGGGGGTGGGAGAAAGGAGGGGATAATTTGGAACAGAAGGCTTTGCAAGGGTCAGTGTTAAAAAATTACCCATGCATTTGTTTTGTAAATAAAAAGCTTTAATAAAAAAATTAATAAAAGAAAGTAATTGGCTCGTGACAATAATTCTGGGCTCAATCCCCTGAAGAAATAGAAAATATTGGGAACTTTACATGTAATCAATACTCCCTTATCAAAACACCGAAGTCAAAAAAGCATACAATTTAAGTCTTAGTATACTCAATCATACTCTTTGGTTTATGACTTTAATTGAAGTTTACCTGGGAAAAAAGTAATCTCATTTTCAGTTCTCTTGTAATAGAATTCATTTCCCTCTTGGGAGCATTCAATCAAGTCACTGAAATATTTGTGGATGGATTTTATATATATAATATATATATATGTAATATACATATATAATATGCATATTAATTCTAATTTGAACTTTCTTTTTTATTAAAGCTTTTTATTTTCAAAACATATACATAGATCATTTTCAATATTTACCCTTGTAAAATCTTGTATTCCAAATTTTTCCATTCCTTTACCCCACCTTCTCCCCTAGACATCAAATAATCCAATATATTTTAAACATGCACAATTCTTCTATACATATTTCCACAATTTTCATGCAGCACAAGAAAAAATCAAATAAACAAGGCAAAAAATGAGAAAGAAAACACAATGCAAACAACAACAAAACGAGTAAAATGCATTTTATACTCAGTCCCCACAATCTTCTCTCTGAGTGCAGATGGCTCTTTTCATCTAATTTGAAATTTTTAAGAGAATATAAGCTTATTAGGGATATTTCTCTTTGTTTTATATCTCCAGTGCTTAGTACAAAGGATGACTTGTTAGATTGAATCAGGTTAGATTGAGAAAACTTGGGATAAGTCATCTTCATGAAAATTCTTTAGTTAGCAAAAGTGATTGCTACTTCAATTTCATACCACATTCAAAAGAGCCAACAAATGCCCACTCACAATGATTAGTATTGGGTCAGCTCTGATTCATAAGAAAGAATACACCTGCCTGAATCATCAATTCCACTTCCTGTAGCACCTGGGTTTTCCTTGGATGGCTGCCATTTCTCAAAGTGACCTGGCCAAAACCTGTTGAGCTTATGAAATCTGATAAGGTCACAGCCTGAGGTAGAATGATTTTAAGTTTCACTCTAGTGCTATTGCACAAGTGAAGGAAATTCACTACATCCAATACCAATACTTATATGTCTATCTAGCTTTATGGTGTGTGACACCATAGCCCCTAGCCATGTAGACGAAATTAGTATTGGAATAGAAATGGAAGAAAGCATCCTTAGCCACTGGCTAGTATGGCTATGATGCTACGGGTTGCTTCATTTCAAAGTGGTTGAAATGCAAGGTGTTTGGCCAAACTGGATGCTGAGTCATCAATTCCCCAAATTATTTTGGCAGCAGAAATGCAACTATAAGCAAATATACATTATCAAGTAGTTTCTGATGTCTGGGGGGGAACATGACAGATAATTTTGTTCTTCCTGGCCCTGCCCTACTTCCTCAAGAAGCCAAATGATTAGCCAGTTATAGAGTTCTCTCTCTATAATGGCTAGAGAAAACGAGCTGCCTCAGTGAAAATGTTATTTTGTACGGTATCTCATACCTATTTTCAAATTAGTCACAGTGACTAAGTTATAATATAGTTAGCCAACATTGTGTTGGTTGGTCCATAGAGAGTGGAATTAGGTCATAGACATGGTTGAATAGCCAACATGATTCAGATGGCACAAGCTGATGGAGAGCTGCCCCTAGGTGGCTGATTTGGGGTATAGACCCAGATCCTTGCATGGGAAGATATCTGGAAAGGAGGGTCCCTTTGAGGAGGATATCTCACCTCTCAGAATCTCTCTTAGACCCAGGAAAATGGCTGTGTAAACCACTTTTATCTGATGATGGCCATCACCAATTTTTAAAAACATCCATGAGATTTGAATATGGCCCCAAAAGATTTATTAGTGTTAAATCAGAATTACATGAACTGATGCTGAGTGAAATGAGCAGAACCAGGAGATCATTATACACTTCAACAACAATACTATATGAGGATGTCTTCTGATGGAAGTGGAAATCTTCCACATAAAGAAGATCTAATTCAGTTCCAACTGATCAATGATGGACAGAATCAGCTACAGCCAGAGAAGGAACACTGGGAAATGAGTGTAAACTCTTTGCACTTTTGTTTTTATTCCTAGGTTATTTTTACCTCTGAATCCAATTCTTCTGGTGCAACAAAAAATTCGGTTCTGCACACATATATTGTATCTAGGCTATACTATAACACATTTAATATGTATGGGACTGCCTGCCATCTAGGGAAGGGGGTGGAGGGAAGGAGGGGAAAATTCAGAACAGAAGGGAGTACAAGGGATAATGTTGTAAAAAAATTACCCATGCATATGTACTGTCAAAAAAAAAGTTATAATTATAAAATTAATTTTTAAAAGGGCAAAAAAGATAATAGCTAACATATATAAAACACTTTTAATATTTTAAAAGCACTTTACCTGTGTTATCTCATTCCATCCTCATAACAATCCTTTAAGATAGGTGCTATTATTATCCTCAATTTACATAAGAGGAAATTTTGAGCAAGTGACTTGCCCAGAATCACAGAAATGGCTCAGTGGCTCAGATAGGATTTGAACTCAGGTCTTGCTAAAGAATAGTCTCTCTAACTGCTATACCATCCTGCTGTCTCTATCAAGGCTACTCTTTTTTTTTACACATTTTTCTGTATTTTTTCAGCAAAACTTTTCTTTGATAGTGTAATAGTTGAAAAACTTTTCATTTTCAATCAATGTGGGTACCCTCTCCACTGATTTTATAATTTAGTTGGAGTTTTCATAGGTCACATATATAAAAATGTTTTCTTCCTTTATGGCCACTGACATAGGGATGATCCTAATGCTGGCAGGAGCTCTTCCAACTTGGACCCATGGTTTATTGTGGCCTTTTTGTAGAAATGCTAACCCAACATTTGTTTTATTATTCCATTTTAGGTGGTGCTACCTACTATTATTCTTTATTCATGGAGATTTTATATATATATATATATATATATATATATATGTATATGTATATGCATATATATATATGTAAAATTAATCTCAGTGTTAAGAATGACTCTGTGATGTTCCTTATAAAAAAATACAACAATAAATTTAAACTGTTTAGTAAATACCTGACCTTATCCATCCCATCTTAAGAGATTTCCTGGGATATAAAGTTATATTTTCAAAAGCTTTATGAGAATAATGCTATGTCTGGAGCCAGAGAGCTTGGGTTCAGATTTGACTGTGCTTTTTATTATTCATGTGAATTAATCTCTCTGGTCTAATAAAGTGATTGGATTATATAGAGAAGGAAGAGAAGAGGAGGAAGAAGAGCTGGAAAAAGAAGAGGAAGGAAAAGAATGGAAGGAAAAAGAAGAGGAAGAGGAGGAAGAGAAGATAATAGATTCATCTGTATATATCTGGAAAGTCATTTAGAAGTTTTATATATATATATGTATATATATATATATATATATATATATATATATATATATATATATATATATATATATCAACTTTGGTTTACAGTTGGAACAGTAAGGAATTGTTGCTCAGAGATATTAGTTTTCAATCCCTTATCAACTAGATATCTCCATCAGGATGTCCAAAAAAAGGTAGGGGAGGAGGAGAAAGAATATAAGCAGGAGGAAGAGGAAAAGGGGGGGGGGGAGAAGGAGGAAGAGGGAAAGAACAAGAAGGAGGAAGAGGAAGAAAGGAAGAAACTTTTTAAAATTTTAGATAAATCTAATCCTATTTCATGTAGTTCTAATCTCTATGAATATAGAGAATGGATGATTAGTACTCTTTTAAAATAATTATACTTTACAAATTTGAAGTCATCATTTAAATCATCACTCAGTTTTTTCCAGGTTCAATTCCTCAGGGTCCTTTAATTTTCTTTGTATTTCTCCCTTTCACTAGGCACTTTTATATGTTCTATAAATCTCATTGCCTTTTCTCCATTTCTGAGCTCTAAGAGGAAAGAAAGTGTGGTTCAAAAGTGTGGAAAAGGAAGACCTGGAAACTGGAGTTTGAATCTTGGCAATGGCACTTAATAGTTTGAGAATGAGCAGATCAATTAATTTCTCTGACTCTCAGTTTCCTTACTTGTAAAAGGATGTTAACAATCCTTATATAACAGACCTTATGGGGATGTTGTAAGGAAAATGTTCCATAAAACTTAAGGTGCTATATAAATGTGATCTATTATTAGTCCTTGCACTAACAACAGATTGTTTTTCATCTCAGTATATAATATTCCTGTATAGGCAGGAATTCCTCAGATTATTAATTGGTTTAGTGAAAATAGGGCTTTAGGCAAAACCATATTATAAGGAGTAGTTAGTAACAGAGAAGATCTAAGTAAAGTGGGGTGAGGGAAAGTCATTGGAAGAGAAAACAGAAACTAGAGCCCTCAGGAGCAAGGACATTCTAGTGAGGTGTGGCTATAATTTCTTGACATTATGGCAAATTGACTTTAGTTGTGGTGATGTTATGTGAGGTGTGACTTAATAGATCCTACATGGATATTTGATTTTCTTTTCCATCAAAAGTACTAAATGTAACTTGTTATGACATATTCAATTTGTGACATTTCTTGCCTTTTCTTAACATGCTTCAGTTTGTTTTAGACTATCTCAATGTGTTCTCAGAGAATAGTCATGAGAGAGGTTGATGTGCTAATTTAAAGGATTTCAGTCATTATTTGATTTCAACAGGTTCATTAGATTAAACTCACAATGCACTTATTAAACAGTTACTATTTAAATCTCTTGTAGAAAGTGCCACTGAAGTTGGTACCCAAAAGAACTAGGGACTTTAGAAAGTAGAGGCAAAAAAGAATATCCCCAAAAAAGGAAACCAGATTGTATAAAAGCACAGAGAAGGAGGGATAGAATACTGTATACAGGTAATACCAAGATGTCCAGTTTGTCTAGAATGTACACTGGTGGCTGGGTTTGAGGGTAGAAGAAAAATGTGAAATGCCTCAAAAGATAGACTGGAACCAGATTGTGAAGGATTTTAAATGCCCAATGGAAGTGTTTGTGTTTTTTTCTTACAGGCAATAGAGAGTCACTGAAGCTTCTTTAGGATAAGAATCATATGGCTTTAGGAATATTGGTTTGGTAGCTCTATAGAGAGTGGATTGAAGATTGGACTGAAGGAAGGAAAACCATTTAGGAGACAACTGCAATAGTCCAGATGAAAGATGATGAGGATTTTACTAGAGTGATAGTCATGTGAGTCAAGAGATGGGGATAGATACTAGGGATGCCATAGAAAAAGTGGTAATTTATTGAATAAAAATATCAAGGGAAGATGAAAAGATGAGTATAAGTTTGAGATTATAAACCTAGAAGGGTAGAAGGATAAAAGTATACATTCTTTACAAAAATAAATGTAAGGGGAGGGATAAGTTTGGGGAGAGGTGGAAATAACAAATTTTTTTTGGACATGTTGAGTTTGAAATGCCTATGAGACATCTAAATGGAGATATCTAGTTGATAAGGGACTGAAAACCAAAATCTCTGAGCAACAGTTCCTTATTTGTAAAACAAAGTTGATATATATAACTTCTAAAAGACTTTCCAGATAAAAATATATGAATCTATGATCTTCATATGTTTTTTAAAAATCATCACTTCTAATGGAAAAAAAAAACCCTCAATACAAAGTCAAATTCTAAAAGCATTATTCTTATTTCATACTCCTTTGCCAACTCTCTTGCCAGCACAAACGTCATTAGCACAGATGTTGGGAAGAAATGAGAGAAACAACTGCTCGAATTCTCTCAAATTATGAATGGAATAGTAATTTTAAGCTCAGCAAATGAACCAAGACAAAACATTGAAATGAGAGCTATGACAAGAAGAAAAGAACTGGGTGAGCCCTTTACAGTCATATGTAGAGCTGAGCCCTCAAAACAAACAAACAAAAAAAAGAAATCAAGCATCCTCTAACTACCACAGACTGGACAATAGCATTGTTATTTTTAATGAAAATGCTTGAAATTCAAATAAGAGTCAGTTATCTTATTTAAGTTATATGGATTCAAGATTGATATGCAAAAAAAAGCCAAAAGATGATAATTGTATTTCATTTCAATCCTAAATGAACGTGGAATCCAGAAAACAGGAATTAGCTTTAGTTCGCTTTAGAAAATATATGCTTTAAAGTGAACAGAAGTATCACCTAAGGAGTAGATCTTTAGTGCACCTGGCTAACTTCCAAGGGTGTGGTTGGAAGTGGAGTTACTTATCAGTAGGTGGTGCTCTTCCCTTTGATTATGATATTTACCCCTTGCCCAGTCTTTAGTCTTTTGTGGGGCCAGCAGGGTAACACCAGAGGTGCCAGATGTTAACCCTAAGCCCTGTCCACTAACCATCATGAAAGAGTCTTCTGTTTTTTTTCTAAGGGATGGGGAGTTGCCTGATCAAGTTCCATTCCATGTAACTCTGCTTGGCTAGACCTTGAATTTCCTTTGCCCTATTATTTGCATAATGTATTCTTTCCTTCCTGCTCCATACTACTACTGTGCAAGGTTTCTGTCTGCAACAAATCATACTATACAGCATTGAGACAGAATGTAGACATTGGTCTGGTGGTACTTGGTAGGAAAAGGGAAATATTAATTCTAAGATAAAGTAATTTGTAGTAGGAGGATCTAGAAAGTACATTAGGAATTCCTTCCTATAACAAGTGCTGAGTTATCACATGAATGCACGTCATTAACCCAACAATTAGTACCTTAGATTGACATTGCTTTTATGTTGTTCAAAGACCTTTTAACTGTTAATCTGATTTGGCCTCCCAACAACTCCTGGGGGCAAAGAGTGCTATTCCCATTTTATAGATGAGGAAAGTGAACCTAGAGAGTTTAAGTGATTTGCCTTAAATCACATGATTTGTTGGGGCAGGACCAGCTTGAGAAGCCAAATGACCCTTGGTCTAATGTTCTTTTCATTATACTGGCAATATGCCCCTAAACACCCTGCTTGGATAGTAATAGAACCAAAAAGGTGGAGAGAGCACTAAAGCTATTTTTACAGCTGTTCAGTGACCTTTCTTCCAACTCCCAATATTTAAGCTATGGCCCTTAGATTTAAAGATGGAAGGGACTTTAGAAGTAGTTGAACCTAACCCCCCAGGTTAACTGACTTACTCAGGGTCACAAAGCCAGTGACAAGATTTATACTGAAGTCTTTCTGAATCCAAATGCACTGCTCCAAATTGTGCCATAGTATCTGAAATTTCTGTTCTAAAGACAAAATGGAAAAACAGCATGGGATAATGGATAGGAAACTGGCCTATCCATCATTATATCATTATAGGGTTCAAGTCCTACTTTTGACACAAATTAGCTTATATCACTTAGAGTAAATCACTTAACTTTTCAGGAAACTTCTTGTTGCTGTTGTTGATTCATGTCTGATTCTGAGACCCCATGTGGGATTTTCTTGGCAAAGATACTGAAGTGGTTTGCCATTTCCTTCTCCAGCTCCTTTTACAGATGAGGAAACTGAGGCAAACAGGTTTAAGTGATTTCCCAGAACCACCCAGCTAGTTAAGAGTCTATGGCTAGATTTGAACTCAGTAAGATGAGTCTTCCTAACTCAAGGCTTTGAGCTCTGTTGCCATACTTAGCTATACTCCTGGGTAACTAGGAAACTCTTAAAGATTCTAAATGGCAACCTGAATAGACCACTAAAATCCAGGTCCTCTCTTGAGACAATTCTTTTAAAAATCCTAGTTTCCCTTTAGTTTTTTAGATTCAATGAAAAGAGCTTTTGACAGGAGGTTTCATACTTGCTCTGATCGTGACCTTAAACAATTCACTTAGCCTCTTTTTAACCTCAGTTTGTCATCTATAAAATGGGGATAATAATAGCCATTACTCCTTCCCTTCACAAAGATGCAGCAGGATAAAATGAAATAATAAATAGGAAAGTGCTTTGAATTGTATTGAAAGTAAGAGATCATGTAAATCTAAGCTGTTATTATATGTCTTCAGCAATGCACAAAAATGATTTGGGTTTTTTCTAGCCTAATAAAAATAAAACATATTGCTATATAGCAAAAGCATGACAGAGTACAAGCTCAGCGTGGTATTGTATGTTTCCTTAGGGCTTTTCTTGCTTCTATGCTGCCCTTAGTATGGTGCTCCAAACAGAGAAGAATATCAATGAATGTTGTTGACTGTCAGCAAACAAAATTATGAGTTTTTGAGGAATTTGGTCAAAAGATATGATTCCTTTTCTAGTATAAGAATAGACTTAATTCTGTCCAAAGACTACTATATTAACTATTTTACTATATTTACTATATTAACAACTATTTATTATAGTAGAATTTCAGAAGTCATCTCATGGTCCATTATATCCATCAATGGTCCAACAGGTAATCAGGCAGCCTTTTCTTGAGAAACCAAGGAAGACACTTGAAACCTGCTTCTGAGACAGCTCATTCCATTTTTAGATAGCTCTAATTGTTCTATCCTCAGCCCTTTTACCTGATTCTATCTCAAGTCCAAATATTAGCCTGGAGAAGAAAATGCTAGACTGGGGAGTAATGATAGCTTTATTCAAATATCTGAAGGGTTGTTGAATACATGGTCTCTTACCACCCCAGTTTTCTCCCACCTAAACATCTGCCTTCTTTCAATAAATCCTTATATAACATGTATTCAAAGTCCTTCCTCTTTCTTATAGGTGAATATTTATTCTTATATATATTTCACTTTCTCTGGATATTCTCCAGCTCTTCAAAGTCTTTCTTAAACTTTAGCATCCAGAACCAAGAACAATAGTAGACAGGTAATTTGACCAAGACAAAATACAGTGGGATCATTGCCTCCTTATTCCTGGAAGCAATGCCTTTTAATGGAAGTAATCTTTTAGTGTATCCCAAGATTGCCTCAGCATTATCTGCTATATCATATTGTTAACTCACATTAAGTTCACTTTTAAAATCTCAACAACAACATCTTTTTCAAACAAACAGTTATCTAACAACTCCTTCCCCATCTTGTAATGATGAAGTCAATTTCTTGAATAGAATTAGAAGCTTTTAAATTTATTCAGATTCATTTTCATCTAACTAGATTTAGCCCAATGTTCTACCCTGTCAGGATTGTATTGGGTCCTGTCTTTGTCTTTTCTTATATAATTTAGCTAGATTTATATTACTTATTTTCATTGCACTTATTCTACATTTGATATTGGAGAGCAAACTTAAGGCTGAGGGTTTGTTTGTTTTAATTTGAGAAACATAATTTATTTAGTAGCAAATAATTCTAATTTTAAAAATATTAGTTTTATCCTTGCTTTCAAGCACATGTTGGACAAAATGTACTTTTATTAATTAGTGCTTCTTCTTCCTCCCTACAGCAATTTGACCCCCTGAACCAACATCCTCCCCAGATTCTCTTCCTCTAATCCAGCCAAACCCAGACATACCAGTGTTTACTTTATTCCTAACTTATGCGTCAAGGGTAGCTCTGAGGACCTAAACTCCAATGTACTATGAATTTTTGGAAGTCCAAGCAAGATGAATTAAGACCTTTAGGATGTGAAATTATAATCAAGTTTTTAGTTATCAGGTTATACTAAAAATATGGTAGTTTTGAAGCAAACAACATCAACATTTCTTTATCTATTTCAGAAGTGATCTAGTGCACCTTGCACTCATTTAATTTTCAGAGAAATATTGTGAGAATTAAATTTAAACTAATATCAGACATTTGATCCTAAGATCAAAGAGATGTTCAAGCCAAGTATAGTTATTATTATGAGGGAATAATAATAATTGTCAGTCATATAGCACTTTACCTACATTATTTCATTTGATTCTCACATCAACCCTCTGAAGTAAGTACTAAAGGTATTATTATTTCTAGAATAAAGAAACTGAGTCTAAGAAATATTAAAGATCTTGCAACATTAAAGGTCATGCAACTAATACCAAAGGTGAGAGTCAAACAAATCTCTCCAGACTCCAATCCCTTTCACCTCTGATTTTTTCATATTTAAATGTTTCCCTTGGTTTCTCAACAACATACAGTCTCTTAAAAAAAATCACCATCTTAATTATCTTGTTTACATTTTCACTCTAACTTAATGATTTATTTACAAACTAAAGGGACATAACTATTAAGTGTCTATAGGCACAAATTTCCCTGTTTGAAAGGTACTGACACCTTTGGGACTTAAGGATTTTGCAAACACTGGATCAAGAAGGGAGAGACAAAGAAGTAATGAGTAGGAAAAAAAAAACTACTGTAAACATACACATATGAACCTACAGAAGTAAAGATTGAGTAGGAGAGAAAAAGATACAAGTCACTTATACTTTTTACGAGGAGAATAAAATGCTTTTCCTTCTGTGAAGAAATAGTACAGGACATACCACTTGACCATATCTCTATGAGGTAAGTAAAAATGAGGGTCAAATGTTAAAATGATAGTGTCTATGAATCAAAGATCTTTCAAAAGCAGAAAGGACATTCTGGTTTCTAGGCCATAGGGAGGCTAAGAGAAAGCAGCCATTTTATTGTGGCTAGGGGGTGGGAGGGAAGACAGTGATGGGTTTTTTTTTATGGCAAAAGAGCTTTCTATCGTATACTGCTCCTGTGTTCTTTGTAGGCAGAGTGCCAATGTGAAAACTCGTTATTCTGTGTGGGGCCCTAAAGAAAATTCTTTCCTCTTCTTCTTATCTTATTAATGTACAACTTACAGGACAAATTCCATTTGCAACCTTTCAAAAACCCTAGTATAAATGAACAGATAAACAGAGTAATAGGGAGCCGTATAATCACAGACTTGTGCAAACAGTGAGAGGGGATTTGGGCACTGGATTATCTGAGTGGTGCTGGAAGAAACTGAAAGAAGTTTAAAAAAGTTAATATTTATCATAATCATGTAACTATGATTATGATATATCATAACTATATACATTATGAGTATGGGGGAACATTTTCAAAAATGGAACCAGACATATACTGTGAAAGAATTCCCAAAGGGGAAAAAATATATTAGAGGTAGAAAGTTTTCTGGCTAAATTTCTTGAGAAAGTTGTCTATAATTGGTACCTTTATTTTTTTCTCCTCTTTCACTAAAATCTCTCTAATCTGACTTATTATATAACATCACACTCTGTGCAAGATATGATGGATAGAGTACTGGTCCTGGAGTCAAAAAAACCTGAGTTCAAATTCAGCATAAGACACATCCTGTGTCACTCTGGGTCATAGAATAAGTAATCTGTTTTCCTCAATTTCCTCAATTGTAAAATAGGAATAATAGTAATAGTACCTGCCAGTGTTGTTGTGAGGATCAAATGAGATATTTGTTAAACACTTAGCATAGTGCCCTGGCACATAGTAGATATTTAATAAATGCCTGTTTACCCCCCAAATCCCCTAACCTTCACTCTGTGTCAGAATTACTATAGACATAAAGTTTTGCATAATGTAAAACATGGTTGATAGGAATCTAGTACTTCTAATAATTTCCCTCTGCTATTTATTTACAGTTTATCCCATATACACCTTATTTGTATAACACTGTTTGCATGTTGTTTCCCCTATGCTCATTGAGAGCAGGGTCTGTTTTTTAGCTTTTTTTTCTTACTTTCTCTGTATTCACAGTGGTTAGCACAATGCCTGATACATAGTAGATATTTAATAAACATTGACTGTCTAAATGATTTTGTTACTAGTTTCTCTGTAGGATCTTTATCAATTCACTTAACTACTCTGAAAATGTTTCCTCTTTTATAAGATGAAGGGATGTGGCTAGGTCAACTCAATCTAATATAGTTTGAATTCTATCGCCTATTCAAAAAGTTTAGGCTAATTACATTTGACACATCAGCTAAACTGCTGTTAATAATTTTTTTTTTAACAGAACCAATTATCATAACATTGGAACAGCGTAATTCTGGATCATTTTGTTGAATGCTCGCTGATTCTTTCAGCATGCATCTGATGTGTTTGTCAAAAATTATTCTGGTCCATATGTTTTCATCACTCATTTCTTCTTCTCTGATTGATTGTCCATAATCTGGTGGATTGTATAAAAACCTACTTGCCAGTGGTAGCAAAACATGCCATCATCCTTTTCAGTTTTTTATGCAGCTGCTCTGTTATTATACCACAATGTCCTTAGAAAATCACTCTACTTTGGATATGACTGAATCAATACTAAAGTATACCCCCCTTCCCCTGCCTCTGCCCCCAAGCACTGAAACAAACATACCTACACATTCTGACCAAAAAACTATAGGAGTTTGATATGATTCCAAAGTATCAATGAAAAATGCTTTATTACAGAAGCAGTCATCCAAGCCAAATTTTATTATAACCAGCTCTTTTATCAATCTGACCTCTGTCCCCACTACTCTATTAAAATGCTCTCTCCAAGGTTACTAGTAACTTAATTGCCCTCATTCAACTGGCCCTTTTTAGCTTTCATCTCACTAGATATTTCTGCAGCACTTGTGACACTGTCAACCAATGCCCTTCTCTTTGATTACCTTTCCTTCCTCGGTTTGCTACCTATCCGACTACTTCTTTTCAATTTGATTCATTTTTTTCCTTCTCTGCTACCAAATGTGGGCAAATTCCCGGGCTCTGTCCTTTTCTCTGCTTCATGTTCTCCCTTGTCATGTCATCCCTTTGCTGAACTTGGTTATCACTTCTATGCAAATAACTTCCAAATGGGTTTCTCCAGAAGCCTCTCTTTATTGGAGCTTCATTCCATCTGCAAGATGGACATACATACATATCTGCAAGTAAACCCAATAACTTAAACTCAGCATTTCCTAAATTAAATTCATAGTCCTCTCCCTGCTTCCCAACCAATTTCTTTACCCAACTCTTTATTTTTGTGGGTTATCTTAGTCACCAGCCTCCTAACTTTAAAGATATCTTTAACTCTCTTTCCCCTTCTTCATGTCCCATCACTTATTTGTAAAGTACTCAGCACAGTGCCTTGCACATAATAGCTGCTTAATTCATAATTATTCATTTCCTCTCCCTCTCTTCTTCCCTTCAGCCTTCCCATATCTTTGGTAATATGTTACTTTATTTACACTCACCATACATAATTTCATTATTCTTTGGGTCTCCTACTATTATGATTCTTCCAAAGTTATGCTGTTAAGGTTACCCCCTGTGTTTGGGGTCATCTCTTGTTTTACTGATCTGTATCTGGTCATTGGATCCAGAGGGCTCCAGAGGAGAAAGTGAGGCTGGTGATTTTGCACAGCACTCTTTCACTTAAATCCAATTAAATCCATGTGCAAGTCCCGGCATCATCTTCCTGATGTCATGGACCTCTCAAGAATGTGATTAGCAGTATCAGCTGCTCCACAGAGGACCCAAGTGGAACTGATTAGTTAGGCAACACATTTCTATTTCTTTTCTTTCCACACAAGGTATCATATTCTTGGGGAGGCAGGGATGCTTGGCCCAAAAAAATGTAAATTTTGATCTCTGAAATCTTGATATTTTTAAGTTTGTGGGTTAGATTTCTTTCTTAAGGACAATACCTTAAACCCAAATCACTCTGGCTCTCATTGATTGGCCAACAATAGGTCCCAGGCCAAATCTCACTTGGTCATTGTTTCTGCCCTCATTGGCTTAGAACTAATGTAAATAGTAATTGTTTCTCTTTTGGCCAGAAACTCTTCCAGATTGTTGGATTTTTTTTTACTAGGTTAAAAAAAGAAGTCATTCTCTGCCTCCTTTCTTACCTAGATTTAATTGCTGAAAGGACAGCTCAGATACTGAGACCTGGAGAAGGCCTTAGCTTAAAAAGGCCAAGGTCTTCTACTCCTTGGGGGGTGGGTGGGTCAGGGTTGTGAGGAGAGAAATGTCTCCAGATTTTATCTTGCCACTGGATCCTGATAGCTCTGGGGAAGAAAGTGAAGCTAGTGACTTTTCATAGCCCTGCTTCACTTAAATCCAATTCATTTGTAAGTCATATATATCATCACCTTCTGGATGCTATGGTCCTCCTTAAGAATGAAGGACCAACAACAGAGGTGTAGCATCACTGGGAGAAAACTAGTGTTTAAAAATGATGAGCTTTTATATTCATGAGCAAAACCACTGGAATCATTAAATGAACTATACCAATGGTCCTCAAACTTTTTAGTCTTTAAAAGTTATTGAGTACTCCCTATCCCCAAAGAATATTTTCTTATATGGTTTATATCTATTGGTACTGTATTAGAAATTAAAACATCTTAGAATTATTAGGATCTCTTATTTCTATGGATCTTATTGAGGAAATCTTGTAATGTTCTGGGGCTGGATGTAATTAGCACAATGTCATCCGCAAATGGGAATATATGGACAGGAAATAGCTCTTACTGATGAATTTTTTTTTAACCTTCAGTTATCCAGAGAAGGAATAAGTCAATTAAATTACAAAACACCCTTCTATTAAAACAACCTACATGTAAGCAAATTAGGAGTTACCCGAGGTCAATGATACTTTGCAAATTTTCTATGGGACAAATAGATATTTATAGAGATCTTTACACTATTCTACCTTGAGTCTATGAGTATGCTTTCTTGAGCCTATAATGGTAACTTTGAATCCACTGAAAAATACTTTCAAAACATACCTAGACCTGGAAATATATTTTTTATATATTTTTTTATTTTAAAAGAGTATATAGGAAATCTATCTTTTTAAAATCCCTATCTTTGAGGAATAACTCCCCATGTTGCCTGTTTTGTTCTGTCCTAAGGAGAGCATACTATGAGACCAATTCTTCAGGACCTTCTAAAGCTTTTGCTGCCTTTTTGCCCCAACCCCCTCTGGCCTTCCTGGGGCCAGGGGCCTAACTTTAATAGTTGCCTGTGTTCCCTACATGATACTTCATACCATCCTTCCTCCAAAGCCCTCTAGGTTTACAAAACTTATCCTCCCCCTACATGTTGAAATTTGTTTATCTTCCATCTTATCTCTCTAGGACCCAGTTCTCATATTCTCCAAAGTGATAATTAGCCAATCTAACAAACAAATCTCTTTTCAATATGATGTTCCTTAGGATTCTGTCCTTAGCTCCCTTCTCCCTCTATGCTACTTTACTTGGTTATCTCAGCAGCTCCCATGGATTCAATGATCATCTCTGTGAAGATTCTCTTATCTACTCAGTCCTAAGCACTCTCCTAAACTATAGACTTGAATCTCTAATCACCTATTAGCTATCTCAAACTGGATATCCTGCAGACCTCTTAAATCTATCTAAACCAAACATATTTTTTCTGCATCCTGCACCCTTCTAAACTTCCCTAAAGCTGTCAAGGGTACCACAGTCCCCCCAATAATCCAGCTGGGTTCACAACCTAGTTATCATTCTCAATACTCTCACTTCTCCATATCTAATCTGTTGATAATTTCTTCTAAATGACCCCTTCTCTCCTCTGACACTGTCAAAGACCTTCTCATCTCATGCCTAGATTATTGTAATAGACTGCTGGAAAGTCCCTCTATCACAATTCTTCCTCCTTTAATAAGGAAAAAATACAGACCTGACTATGTTACCCTTCTATTCAATACAATCCAGTTCATCACCTACTGGATCAAATATAAACTCCTTTTTCATATTCAAATTCCTGTACAACCAGATCCCTCCCCATACCTTTCCCATTTTCTTATATTTTACTCCAACTATTCCATGTAACTATTCCAATAACACTGACTTCCTTCCTATTCTTTGAGCAAGACACTCCATCTACAGATTCTGGGCATTTTCCTCATTTATCCCCCATGTCTAGAATACTTTCCCTCCTTATCCCTGCTTTCTGCTTTCCCTAACTTCCTCCAAGTCCCAGTTACAAACCCATCTTCTGTAAGAACTCTTCCCCAATCCCCCTTAAAGCTAGAAATTCCAGGGCTTCTATTTAAAGAGGGGGCACAGTATAGTTTTTCTCTCCTTTTTCTACCCAGTAGAGCACTGTTCTTGTCTTTCCAACATACCCTGGAACTGGATACTTTCCTCCTAACTTATCATTTCCCTTTTCTATATCATCTTCCCTTGCTTGATTGGGAGCTCTTTGTGCAGGAATTGTGCTATTTTAAAATTTGTATTTGTATCCCACTGTTTAGCAAATAATAGATTGCTCAACATAAGATTATTGACTGACTGTCTATTGAGAAAATGTTCAAGAAGAGATTCTTTCTTCTCCAAGTAACAAATATGCACTTTCAATTTAGTCAAAAATATAAAACTTTGCTGTTAGCAGAGCTCCCGAAAGGTATCCACAAGTAATTATACAATAACACATCATAGAAGCATAAGAAAGAAAACTCTATGTGAGGTCCAAGAGGGGGAAAGATCATTATCTACCAAAGGGACATACAAAAAATCTTCCTAAAGGAGATAATATCAGGTGGATTTTTAAAGGAAGGATAAGAACTGAACAGGTTGAGTGGGGAAAAGATTCTAGGCAGAGGAAAAAATATAAAGGCAAGGAATCATAAGAATATGTGTCAGGGACAATGAATAAACCAGGTTAGCTGGAGTATAGTATATATGGAGGGAAGTAGAATGAAATAGCACAATAAATATAGGATGGTGTCATATGGATGGCCTTGAATGTTAGACAAAGGAAATCTTCACTCAGATACTTTCTAGCTATGGGACTCTAGACAAGTGATAATCTCTGATCTTCAGTTTCTTCACCTATTAAATAAGAATAATATTAATATTATTAATTAATTAATAATATTAATAATTAAATAATCTACTTCAGAGGGTTTTTGTGATGATCAAATGAAATAATATATATAATATGTTTAGTGAATCAGTACATCATGAAAATGTGAATGAGAATGATGAGGAGGAGGAGGAAGTGGATGGCAAGGATGATGATGTTGATGATATTCAGTAATGAGCTCAAATAGTTTCCCTAGAGTTGGATAGATCAGGTGCTCCTGATTTCAGATGATTTCTTGTTCATCAAGTCCCAGAATACTGCAGTCTCCTATATGAGATCTGTAATCACTAAAAAGCATTCAGTATAATTATCCTTGAAAGAAATAGCAAGGAGATGAAATATGCCTATTAATCCACATTATTATAAACAATTGTGAAAACATCCTGTAGGACATATTCATCAGTATGTGTGTATATATACACATATGTGTATATGTATGTAAACATACGTATATATTAATGTATAACATATATGCACACTTTTTAAAAAATATTGAATATGGACAAACTATCTATAATCAGTACCTCACTTTTTCTTTTCACTTTCCTCTTGTCTCCTTACAATCCAGCTTCCCATCCCAACATTCAACAGAAACCATTCTCTACAAAGTTTTTATCACTTCTCTTCTTTTTTGACTTCTCTGCAAGAGTTGAAAGTCTTCTAGATGATCTCTTCCCTCCAGATTTTTTGTGGCATTGCTCTCTTGAAGTTCTCTTCTGGCTTGACTACTTTTTCTAAGTATCTTTTGCTTATTCTTCACCATATCATACCCACTAATTGTGAATATTTCCCATGGCTCTGTCTTGACCTTCTTTTCTTCTCCCTCAACTCTCTCTCACTTGGCAATATTAGTTACTATAAGTTCAATTAATACATCAAGGCAGATGATTCTCAGATCTATTTATCCAGCTTTAATCTCTTTCAACCACCTGTCTGGAATTATTAACAACATGAAGGACATCTCACATTCAATGATCCAAAAATATTTCCAAATTCCCAAAACGGGACTCATTTTATTTACTCCCAAACTCTTCCTGGTCTGCACACCACAAATCTTTCCTCACTTTAGTCTATTTTCCATTTAGCTGCCAAAGTGATCTTCCTGTATAAGTTCAATCATATCATCCCCCTATTCAATAAAATCTAGTGGCTCCCTATTACCTCCTGGAGCAAATATAAGATGCTCTGTTGACATTTAAAGCTCTTTATAATATGCTCCTTTCTTAACTTTTAGTCTTCTTGCATTTTGCTTCCCTCCACCTATACTCTCCAATTTCTTACTTTGTTCCTTTTTCTTTTCTCTTTTTTCCTTTTTTCCTCCCTTCTTTCCTCCTTCCTTTCTTCTTTTCTTCTTTTCTTTTTTCTATCCTTTTCCTTTTCCCTTTCTTTTTTCTCCTTTCCCCTCCATTTTTCTATAAATAGATCACTTTGTCTCACCCAAGCCAGAAGTTCAGTGACCATTTGAAGGCCCAATATTAATTAACATGAAAAGAAGAAATATTAATTAACATGAGAATTAATCAACTTTTACTCAGTTTTTCAAGTGGGATGTTTCTCTTCTCCTTAGATGCACCATTAATTGACATGAGAATTAATTAAATTTTGCTAAACTCAATTTTCCAAGTAGAATGGCTGTCTATTCCTTAGGTGCCCTCCCTCTCAGCCCTGAAAGGCTCATCATATTGGGTGTTGGATTTGGTATGGATGACTAATTGGCTTTAAGCTGTAGAACAGAATTTTTGGCATTGAATAATCCATAATCTACAATCCAAGCAATTTTAGCCTCCTCAGTTGAGTGAATTATAGGTGTGATCCTCTAGGGCTTTTCACTGACTATATCCCAGGCCTAAAATACTCTTCCTTCTCATTCCTTCCTCCTGGCTCCCCCAACTTCCTTCAAGATCACTCAAATTCCATCTTTTTCAAGAGGCTTTTCTTGGTTCCCTTCCTGCTGAAATGACCTCTCATTTACACTCTATACATGTTGTATGTACATAGTTGTATTCATATTGTCTCCCTCATTAGAATATGAACTTCTTAAAAGTAGATATCTGTTTTTCTATTGACTGATTCTGTCCTAGGCACTTAGCACAATGCCTGGCAGGTTATAAACACCCAATAAATACTTGTGGGCTTGGCTTAGACTATGATTTGGGCCCAGAATTCAATAAATGGAGAGATTAGATCGTCTTTGGGAAATTATACAGTGTTTTTATTGATCTCAACCTTGTTTCTGAATCAAAGGCCCATCTTTTCAACATCAGTATTCTTCTGATGTTGTGTTATGACTATGAGTTATGAAAGAATTAAAATCAAGGCTCACCAGAAGGACACAGGAGAGAATTGTGGTTGTGATTGGGCCACGACACATTGAAAATGAGGAATTTTTCAGGAGAAATACATAAAGGATGTTATCAAAGAGATTTATTACTAGAAAAATCTCCAATTAAGGAGAAAGTCTAGGACAGCTATCTCTTCATTTTCCACCCTCCTAAACTGCACTCATTTTGGACTTCTCAGGACTTTTCTATCATGCTTCCTGTATTCAGGTACCTTCTTTCCTCCCACACTCATCCCTTCAGATTCTTTTGTATATGATGTCTTCCTCCATTAAATTACAAGGTCCTTGAAGACAGAGACAGTCTTTCCCTTTCATATTTGTATCCCAGCTTTTAGTACAAGGCACAGAACAGAGTGGGTGCTTAATAAATGTTTATTGGCTGACTAAGATAAACATTTCATTTCATTGATGTTTTCTAATTCATAATACTGCCACTGGACCTTAGGGTGGGGAAACCAACATTTTCTGTTTTGATGGCCAAAAGGACCACAATGAAGAAATATTCTGGGGTAGAATCATAAAATATCTCTCAAAATTAGAGCTTAGTCATTGGAAACTCTATGTGTTTGGAACTAAATATATCTAATGCCATCGATTAATGATCCTTACTGACTCAGTGTACAGAGCCTGTATAAGAGAAATCTATAGGAATACTTATGATAATTAAAGGGATCTCCTACATCATCCTCTACTCCAGAGGGGCATCTTTTCTGTCACTTAGAGATTTGCCTGGAGCAAAGATATCAAACATTCAGCCAACAATAAACCAAATTAAAATCTGACTGGAAAATATTTAACAAATTAAATAAAAATACAGTATAATAGCATTTGAAAACGAAATCAAAACTAAGTCAAATGTTGCCCTCAAGGATGACACCTCTGGCCTATAGCTCTAACAAGTTAATGCTCACCCAGAGTGACAAAGTCAGTATGTGTCAGAGGGAAGAACTTGAATCCAAGTCAGCTTGGTATTCATTACACAATACTATAAGGTAACTAAATTTGTTCTTGGGTATCATCTCCTTATTTGTATACCAGTTGTGTATAATCGCAATAGTACATAAGCCTCTTGAAGTCAGGCTCTGTTTTGTTTTTATCTTTTTATCTGTTTAAGCTTGGGCATCTTGTATATCCCAGGACTTACTAAGTATTTGTTAAAATATTTACAATAAATAAATATTTGTTAAAAATGTTTGAAAATCATACTTAATGTGGTCCCATCCCAGGGAAGCAATATTCCCTCATTACCCAGCCCTTCCCACCACCTCATCTTCCTAGCCAGCCAGCAGAGCATGGCATATTTTCCCATTAAAGTATACTCAGTCTGTCATTTTCTCAAGTCTTAATCTTCCTAAGAGAAAATAAAGTGATCAGATATCATGTCATACATTTCGTATTGGGCACATTAGGCTTCTGGCAACCTTTTCCCAAGATTGACTTTAGAAAACCAATTAGAGCTTACCACTGGGCCCTGGAGAGATAATGTACAATCAACATGTTAAAACCTTCTGCTCTGTAATAGGAGACTCTTCCAGTAGAAAAACTGTCACCTCCCAGGTCACTACGCTCTCTAGTCACACTCACCTAAGTATAACTGCATGGAGTCCTCCGATGGACATGCTTTGAAGTGAATTACTAGAGTTACTTAACAAGGGACTACCAAATTGTGTCAGGTATTGACAAGATAAATATACCACAAGATTCTGTTAAAACTTCAGAGGAAACTTTGGAAAGGCATAATGTAATTAGCTGTTTTGGGATTTTGGCCAAGAAATGAATGGAATCCCTCCAATTCTAAAGAAAAGGCACCCAGAAATTAATGTGGATCCTTTGTTTCAAGAGGCACCAAGAAATATCACTCCTACACTCCCGCCTGAGTACTGTGCCAGAATACTACTTCATCACCGGTCCAGAGGAGGGGGGAGGGGCAAATCTTCTTGAAACCCTGAATCTCAATGGTACCAGGTAGGTATTATTCATCTTATGAGCTAATCATTCACCAAATATGTTGAGCCATGTTACTTAGAAGCATTAATGTTCTGTGGCAAAAGAACCTTTTGAATTTACTTCAGTATCTTCCTATTGCAAATCGCAAGCCTGGCCAACCACAGGACTCAGACAATGACATTTCTAGCTTCTTCCCTGCTCAGTCTAGTCAAAAGCATGGAGGCTTCCCCAGTCTCAGAAATGGTGGGAAGTGAGTGAAAGGAGGTGATGAAAAACGCAAACTCCCAGTGAACAGGAAGTAGATTCCTTGATCTTCTATAAATATTTCCAGAGTAATAAAAGAGAGAGAGAGAAAATACACAGTGACAATGTACGTCAAAACATTGTCACTTGAAGCTTATGTTTTAAAAGGTTAAGAGGAAGAAAGGGGCAGATACTGTATATAGAAAACTTCAGTAATGTTTTCCAATCACTCATGGGATTTAGGTGCTGAAAGGCATGTAGGACTGGGATTTATGCATAATCGGATCATTCAAAAACACAGAAATGGCTGCCAGGGCAAAGTACAATGTTCACTTTTGAAATCACAAAAAACCTTTGTTTCAAGGGGACTGAATTGACTAAAGTTTAGTTTCAGTGAAGCATGTTTTTGCTTTGGCTGTCATTATTTAGTTTGGCCCCCTTGCCAGGGAAACCTTTTACTTAATGCAGCTCCTTCAACTGTTGTTTTTCTTCGGCTGCTGCTGCTGCAGCAACTGTGAAAGTCAAGGCTGGATCTCCAAGTTGCATATTTAAATGAGAACTGGCTCCATGTTTACCTTTAATTTTGATGAAGGGAGTAGGGGAGCAGGGGTCTTGATAGCCTGCCAGGGCTTGTAAAGCTGATAGATGTGTGCCTTGTCTCTCGAATAATCTGGAAAATCAAGTTTAGCTGGTTGGATCAAAGAGCTTGCTAGTCAGTGGAGAACATTTGCATGCAATAGCTATAGATACTGTATACATCAACCAGCCAAAGGCCAGAAAGCTAATAGCTTTGCCAAAGATAAAGGATTATGTATGCTATGCTGCTGAAGACCAAAGGCAGGAATGCTCCACTTTAATATGGATGGCTTAGGTTTCTACAACTAAGACTTTCAAACAAACAAAATGCTCTAAAGCTGCGGACTTAAGTCCTGACAAATAACTCTTTAAAAACACTGCTACTATCCACACATTTAAATCCTGTGAGTAGTAAGGGAATGAAGTCTGCACTTTCTACACAGTTTACACTCAAGCAGTGAAAAGAATTAGTAAAGAGAGGCTAGATGAAATAGGACCTTTCTTTTCTCCTCACTACCCTCCTCCTTTTTCTTCCCTTCCCCTTTTCTTT
This sequence comes from Sminthopsis crassicaudata, assembly GCF_048593235.1. NCBI lineage: Eukaryota > Metazoa > Chordata > Mammalia > Dasyuromorphia > Dasyuridae > Sminthopsis > Sminthopsis crassicaudata. The sequence goes on along the minus strand of NC_133619.1, from coordinate 116,889,722 downwards.
TTTTCTCTTCATCTCTCCTCCCAAACCCTTTTTACTTCTTTTCCCTTCTCTTCCTCTACTTCTCTTTTATCTCTCCTCTTTGTCCTTTTTTCTTCTCTCCTCTCTCCTTTCTTCTTCTTCCCCTCTCTACTTTCTTCTCCCCATCTCCTCCTCTTTCTCTCTTTTCTCTCCCCTTCTTAGCCTACCCTCTTTTCCCTTCTCTCCCTTTCCTTCTCCTTTTCTTTACCTTTTCATCTCTTCTCCCCTCCCTTTTCCTCACCTCTTTCATTTTCTCCATTCCCCTCCCTAATTCTTTCGTCCCTTCATTTTTCCTCTCCCCTGCCCTTTCCAGTATCTTGTTCCTTTCCTCTTTCTTCCCCTCCTTTCTCTTCCCTTCCTCTCTTCTCCTTTGCTCTTTCTCTTGAAAGTTTCTTGCCTCAGCACCGTAGACAAGATTGCTTATTATTGGCAGGGTGGAGAGGGAGACAGTCAAGCTTTCATTTTTCGGATATTTCCCATTTGTAAAGGCTAGTCACGTGCTTCTCTGCCGGGAAAGAATAATCGTGCTGATAAAGAACATAATGTATCTTGTAGAGAAGAATGGGAGAAATTAGAAAATGACACGACACTTGAACTATCTCACTTCCCCTCTGCTGTAGTATTGAGTCTCCCTGACTCTTCTATAACTACATTTTTTTTTTTTTTTACTGTAACTTAATTCTCTCAAAGGAGAAGGAGTAAGTAGTGAGATACCTGTCTTGGAAAAAAAAAAATCTACTGCCTCAACCATCCTGTGCTTCCCTTTTCTTGAATCTCCAAATCCCCAGGGGGAATTTTAATTAACTTCCTAAGAAATTACTCCCATGAGCCACTTGGTGGGTGATGAGCAAAGCTGGGAGTCTTGGGACAATGCTTTGTCTAGCGGTAATTTCCTAATAAGGAAAAATACTAAATTCTATGGAGTTATTACTATACAGAGAGGTCCTATGAAATGACTGTTGGGAAAAGCTTTAAATTGAAAAAAAAAAAAAAAAAAAAAACTTGGCACATTGAATTGGCAATAAAGTAAATTACAGGTACAGTGGTGACATATGTAAGCGAATCTGCCAGTACAAGTAACTGACTGTTGTGTTCTGTGTACAATGCTAGGTAATGCATTATTCAAGTTTTGTACTAATTAAAGAACTACTTTGTTGCTAAGAATCAGTGTATTAAAAACATACGTTCTTGTTAACTGCGTTCCCAAGGGTTAGAAAGAGGAGAGGTGGATCTCAGCTTTCAGGGCCTATTATTAGGTGTTCAAGGTATTTTTTTTTTTAATCACAGGCTTTTTTAGAGGGAAAACTCGGAGTTTGTATCCCATAAAAAAGGGGTTGATTGTGGGGGGTTTTCAATGGTTATCTCAGGATTTTCGTCTTCCTTCTGGGAAGTCATCCCCTACTAAGTCTTCTCAGATCAGCATCTGAACAAAAGTTAAACACCATAAAGAAATGTACTCAGTCAAAAAGGACTTTTATTGACTGAAAAGCATTTTTACGGTGTAATATGAGGGTTTTTTTTTGTTGTTTGTTTAAGGGGGTGGGAAGTCCTTTGTGAAACAGTCCTCTGGTTGGGTAGTTCTTGAGGACTTAAAAGCAGATAGTATTTGTGAAACTTTTAGTAGTTCAAATAAGAATGAACCCCCTCACATTGACACTCATCCCCCCCCTCCACTCCAGCTCCCAATTTTTAAAAATTGTCTTGGAATATAGCTAATCTGTCTTTTTATTCTGGCCCACATTGCTAATGACAGAAGCAGGACAAAAGTGGGGCTCACCCACCATCAAGTTCTGCCCTTGTCCCTGGAGTGCAGCCCAGTTACCACAGGGATTCTGTCTTCACTTTATTAGACATATGTTAGGTAGATTATAGACAGAGCAACAATGGGTGTCAAGCAGAAAAATGTCCAGGCAGTCTTCTTCCTACCCTACCATTCCCCCAAGCTGTAGACAAGTGTTAACTATCTGTGGGACTTTAGACCTGTCTTTGGACTTGTTTCTTCATCCATAAAATGGGGGGGAGGGCAAGGCATTGTTCTTGGGAAATAGGAAATTGGACTTGAAATCAGGAAAACCTGAAGTCAAATCCTGTTTTTAAATGGCTATATAGTCATGGGTACATATTTGTACCTCAGTTTCCTCATCTGTAAAATGAGGAGATTTAACTCAATATTCTGTAATATCCCTTCCAACTCTAATACATAATCCTATGATTTTAAGATAAGATGCTCTCTGGGGATCTTTCTAGCTCTTATTTAGCTTGGAAGTCTGGTGGCTGTGAATATCACTTTGGAAGATGGGTTGGTAGGTGAGATGGACATGTTTCCACTTTGCAAACTTAATTTACCTCATAAATATCAGTTACTCCCTTCCAGCTCTAAATCTATGATGTATTCGTTTTTGGAAGGTAAACACATGTGAGTAGGGATTGGTTCATTTATTGTGTTTATATCCCAGAACATAGGTTGCTGAGCACATAGTAGGTGTTTAATGGATACTTATTTCGATTGATACTATGAAAACACCCTCAACCATTATTAGGGAAATTATAGAAGGGATTCTTTCATTGTAGAGAATTTAAAGTAGTTAACTCTTAAGATTTCATGATTCTCTATCAGCTCTATAGATTGTCCCTTTTTCTGTTCTTGAACCTTTATTCACAGCATTTTTCCTCTAATACCTTCAGCTTTAACCTCTCCAGATTCAGCTAGCTCTAAAAGTGATAGGTTTCCTCTACTTCTATTTCCCCCTCCTCCTTTTTCTTGGATAGAATCTTAATTTCCTCATCTGTCAAATGAGAGGAACTTGAACTCAGATCTTCCTGGTTTAGAAGCTAATTCTGTTTCCATTATGTCATACAATTGCCTCTCAACCTATGGCAAAAACAGTGAGCACTGAACACATTTTCCTGAAATCCTCAAATTCATCATTCACTCAGTTTCTCATGAAGCAGTCTATTAATCAAACACAATTCATTTAGCCATTTCCCAAGCAAACAATCATAAATCATAAGTCTTGAACTGGAAGATACCCTTGGAGGCCATCTAATCCAAACCTACCTCATTTGACAGTTAAGACAAATAAAGCCCAGTTAGTTTGAGTGACCTCCCCAAAATTATAGATAGTAAGCATCCTAAGGGAGACTGCAACCCAGGTCCTTTAACTCCAGAATCAGTGCTCTTTCTGCCCATTTTATAATCCCTTCATACATTTGAAAAGGTGGAATAAAGAACCCTAAAGAAGAAAACACTCTCCTTCAACTTCTTGCCTCTCCCTTAAACTCCAGCTAGCCTGTTCTCTTTTTAACACAGGCTGGAACAGAATATGAAGTGGAATAATGTTTCCAGTAAGCCATCTGCAGAGTGTGGGGCCTTTCAGGACCTTAAATAGACTCTTAAACAGGTTTGACTTGTTTGCACACAATTAAAGGTAAACAGGACTATTGTCCAGGAAACCAAAGGATTGTGAGGGTCCTCAAAGGGAACTATGCCCTCCTGCTCCTGCAAATTCTGTTTCCTACACAAGGTGGGGCCCAAGGGATTAAGAGTAGTTTCTAGCTAGTACTATGGATATAATAAACTTTGGGGGGATGTTGGCTATAGGACACAGTACTGAATTCTAAAGAGTAACTGAAACTGAGTGGTATTGCCTTCCATTATACCCCCACTGTCTTCATTCAGCCCCAGGGTCTTCTTCCAAAAGACAAACTGGATCTTCCTGTATACCCAGTCTAACCGAGATAATTTTCCTCACCCACCTCTTACCCTCATTAATTTCTGACTTGTTCAGCCGCCTTGTCTGGAGGAAGCAGTGAATGTGGATATTCCAAAAGGAACAGCTAGGCAAGGAAGATTCATTCTGTCACTAAGAAATAATTCATTTTCAGTGAGGGTTCCCTAAATTTTCCCACTCCAGGAACTGAGCTTTTTTCCCTCCAGTAATTTCATGTCAAAGACTGAGCAGATATCACTGACATTCACACAACATGAGTGGCAAATTCAACACACACACACATGCACATGCACTTGCCTATTCCATGGAGCCAAATAAAAACTTTCTCATGGCTAAATAATTATTCATAGGCTGTAAATAAAGTACTAAACTTACCACTGGATCCAGATGTCTCTGGAGGAGAAAATGAGGCTTCACAGCTTACCCTCATTTAAATCTAACTTGCATATCATGGCATCACCCCTCTGACTTTGTGGTCCTCTTCCATAACTAAGGACAAACAAAAATAGCTAAGAAGACCTGAATTTGAATTCCATTTTGACTATCTGGTGCGCTTGACTCAATTTCCTCATTGGTAAAATGGGTACCCAATTCACAGGATTGTTGTGAGATTTAAAAGAGGACATGTATATAAAGTCCTTTGAAAATTGTAAAAGTATTTCAAAGTTCCATTCTTTTTGTACAGCAAAACAACTGTTTGGATATATATACATATATTGTATTTAATTTCTACTTTAACATATTTAACATGTATTGGTCAACCTGCCATCTGGGGGAGGCAATTGTCAATGTTGCAAAATTACCCATGCATATATCTGATAAATAAAAACTATTATAAAAAATTAAAAAAAAAAGAAAATTGTAAAAGTGCCATTTCAATGTCATGTTCTTCATTTTATTTGTATTGTTGTGATAAAGAGAACCCTGATAGCTGGACTGTTTTTCATGGGGAATGGACTAGGCTATAGAATATGTAGGTTTTTATAAATTGGACTAAGAACTTAGCCATAGTTTACAATGTCACATCTATAAAGGGAAGATGTTCTTTGTTTCAAAAAATTCACTTAACAAATTTTTGAAATATATTGAAAATGCTGAGGGCTGTTTTATAAGTATAATTATATATTATGCTGTTGTGTATTGTTTTTATCAAATTTCTTTGCTATTGCTGGTTGTCCATTAAATTATAAGATCCTAGAACTTCTGATTGATAGGGGAAGCAAGGTGACTCAGTAGACAGAAAATCCTGGGTTCAGCATTGTAATGCTAGGCAAACTCATTTAACTTGTGTCTACCTCAGTTTCTGCAACTTCAGATGAGGATAATATAAGAATCTAACTTCTAGAGTTGTTGTGAGGCACAAACCTGACCAATTTCTGGAGAATTTAGCATCATGTCTATTTCATTCCAGGTGTCCAATAAATGCTTGTTTCCTTCCTTCTCATAGGGAAGAGACTTCCAAAGTTAATGCACATTGGGGTCAGGTTTTCTAAGAATATTTCAGCACTTTGAAGAATCTGTGATCTCCTTCTCCAATGTTGTATCATGTCTGCCAATAAGTCTACCAAAGGAGGTCCACTCATTGGGTCTAGCACCTTCTTCTAATCTCTTGACATTACATGATTACTAATAACACTCTTGTACTTTTCATCAGTTATCTCCTCCTCTTGTTGAGTTCCTGACTATATATTTCTCTTATATCTATCTGATTCAAGTTATATATATGGACTAATTCTATGGGTTGTCCCTAAAATTGCATTCTATAATCTCAGAAATAATCATTTTTCATCCACTTCGTGTTTCCTGTGTGAATAGAAATTAGGCTGAATTCTTTTGAATAATTATGGATCTCTTTATGAAAGTATGAATTTTTTCATCAGTTTGATGCAATTGACAAAATGTTATTGGCAAAGAGGAACAAGTAGGGGACCTTACCATCCATAGATTAATTAATATGTAGGATGATTCCTCTCACATAAGACAGGTGAACATCTACTCTCTGGACTCATCTGGGACTGGTTCGTTCACTTCAACTTATTAGCAGGTTTCTATTTCCAGAAAAGGACAGCTACCATTGTTACATTCAAATACTTTTAGAGTTTTAAGGGTTATCTTGTTGAGGACCTTGTACTTTCTGCCTTCTTTTCTATTATTGTACCATAATTACAGCAAAAGCAGAAATGGATTACAAAGGACTGAGGGCCACTTTGTATTTTTTATTTGTTTTTTGGGGTTGTCATGGCCAAAGAATATCATCACATACCCAGACTGTTAACAGTAAGCTTCTCTATATTTAGCTAAGTTAGGCTTTAGGAAACAGGCATAGAATACTGACTAGACTGTGAAACCCATTTCTATAGCTACATAATAAATAATTATAGTTTAGGATGATGACAATGATGAACTGTATTGGAAATCTAAATAAATTGTATTATTAACATTTAATATTAATCACACATATTAATAATATTAATACCATTAATACTATAATACATTGGAACAATAATTGAATTGGAATAATAACCTAAACATCTCTATTTTGGCCTCCAACTCTTATCAGTCAGCCTTCTCCTTAAATAAAAGAGGACTTCAGAGGAAAAGGAGCTCTGCAGCATGGTAGAGAAAAAAGAATATTAGATTGGGAATCAAGAAATCTCCATTCTAATCATGGATCTGTGATTAATTATGACTGTAGACAAGTCACTTCATTTAAGCATCAGTTTCCTCATCTGGCAAAAGTTAAGCTAGTTCATAAATGAAGAACTATCTTTCTTAGGAACAAAAGAAAGTCATCCTAAAGAACCTCTATCAGGCATGATGATCCCTGATAGAAGAAACTATTTGTCAAATGCATATATTTACATATACATATATATATGTATATTTACACATACAAACACACAAATGAATTATGGAAGGAAAGGCAGTATTATATATAAAAGCAAACAGAGAAAAAATGCATTCCTTCACACTTATGAACATTTTTTAAATGATGAAAAATGACTCTTAAGAGTTACATTCCTTCCCTTTTACTGAAGTTGTAAATGAATTGCAGAAAAGCAGACACAAGTCCAAGTTAGCTGCAAAGCATTTAAATAAAACAGAAGCAGGTTAGGTAAGTCTTTCAGTGTCTCTAATATAACCATTGCCATTGCAATTAAGAAGGAGAAAACAGTTATTACTCTTCCCCAAAAATATTACTCTCCCAGAAAAATCTTAACAGTCACACTCTACTATAAGCCTATAGTAATTGCTATTGAAATTACTTTTCAGGTTACAAATAAGTATACAAAAAAAAACTATAGTAAGCCTTATAAAAGGTAGTATTGCTAGACTTTACATCTCTAAAATATAGATACACTTTAAGGCTCCTTTCAGCTGTAAAATGTCGGTTTTGTGATAATAAATATACATGTCCATAATAAAGTCCATAAAGAGCTCCTTTGTTCATGAAAATATGACTGCTCAGCTTCCTGATATAAAATATGAGCCCCAAATGTTACAACCATTCAGGAAACTCTCATCTATATAATCCATCTATACTGTTGCTGTTGTTTTTCTGCCTTCCCTAGAGATTTGTCAGCTGGTCTATAATTACAATAGTTCTCTCAGACTGTTATTGTTTTTGTTGTTCAGTCATCTCAGTTTTGGCCCCATTTGGGGTTTCCTTGGCAAAGATACTAGAGTGTTTGTCCATTTATTTCTCTAGCTCATTTTTATAGATGAGAAACTAAGGGGGAAAAAAAAGATTAAATGATTTATCTAGAGTCACTCACCTAAGAGTGCCTGAGGATAGATTTGAACTCCAAAGATGAGTCTTTCTTACTCTAAGCCCAATGCTCTATCTACTTGGAGCCATTTTGCTGTTCTATCTGTCTACATTGAACAAAACAAAACTAATCAATTCAGTCAATTATTGGGATAAAAATACAAATTTGGGCAATATGTAGATAAAACTGCAATGTATATCATGAAAACTGTATTTGTTCTCTAGGAAGTTTAAATCAACAAAAGAAAAAATGATGAAAGCAAATTAGGTGAGATTAGTTTAGGAAAATTTAATATCTGGGGGTTTGATCCTTAAGTTTATGAAGCTTATTTTATAAAAATGATCCTGTGCTACTATCTTTTACTTTCTCACATGATGTGGTGATTTAATGCTTTACTCTTCCACTGTCATCTCCACTCTGTTACTTATTTTCAGTCCCTCCTATCTATGGGCTGTCTGCCTACTTCCAACAAACATGCCTTTCCCATCCTTCAAAAACTTTCACTTGATCCTTCCTTCCCCATTAACTATTTCCCTCTATCCATTTGGCCCTTTGTAGATAAAGTCCTTAAAAAGACCATCTAGTGGAAAATGTTATCCCCATGCAGAGAAATAACTATGGGGTATGGATGTAGCTCAAAGCATATTATTTTTGCTTTTTTTGTTTTTTTTTTTATTTTTTTCTTTCTCATGGTCTTTCCCTGATTCTTTTTTCACAACATGAAAATATGCAAATATAATTAATATGATTGCACATTTATAACCTATTATGAGACTGTTTGCTCTCTTGGGGAGTGGACAGAGAGGGAAGAAAGGAGAAAAATTTAGAACTCAAAATATTAAAAAAGTTAATTGAATGTTGAAAACAAACTTGTAACATGAAACATGTAACTGAAACATAGTAAAAAACATGTAACTGAAAAAAAACCCTATTAAGTATGCGTGTGGGGAAACCATCTGCAATACTACTTTCCTTTCTCTCACTCTTCTTAATCCTTTACAATCCAAGTTTTCATCTTATTCCATGGAAACTATTTCTAATGTTACCAAAGACTTTTAATTGAGAAATCCAATAGCCTTTTTTAATCCTCATTCCTTTTGACCTCTGAACTGTTTGATATCATTGATCACATTCTCTTCCTAAATGCTACCTTCTCTCTAGACTTTTGGAACACCATTGTCTCTTGGTTCTCCTCCTACCTAGTTGACCGCTCCCTCTCAGCTTCCTTTGCTCCGTCCTCATCAAGATCATGTCTCTATACAAGTCTTCTAAAGTTCTGGCCTGGGTCCTGCTTCTTTTCTTCCTCTCTACTACTTTCCAAAGTGATTCCATCATCTCCCATAAATATAATTGTCATCTCTATGCTGATTTTTCTCAAATCTACTTACTTAACCCAATTTTTTGGTTGACCTCTGGTTGACTAGCTATCACCAACTGGATAATCTGTAATCATAAAAAGTCAACATGTCCAAAACAGAACTCATTATCTTTCCACCTAAATCATCTCTCTCTCCTACTTTCCCTATTACTATAGAGGGCAACACCATCCTCCCTGTCCCTTAAGCTCACAACTTAGGATTCATCTTTGACTCCTCACTATTTCTCATCTTGTCTCCATATCATTTCTCTTGACAAGGGCTGTCACTTTTACTTTTGCAAAATTCTCTCAAATATATCCCCTTCTCTCCCTTGACACTCTCCATAACCTTGGTGCAGGTTCTCATAACCTTATACCTGTATTATTGCAATAGCCTGCTACAGGATCGGTTTGCCTTAAGTCTTCCTCCACTCTAATGCATAGATTTTACTCAAGTACATATCTAATCATGTCACTTCTCTACACAATAAAGTCCAGTAACTCCCTATTGTTGTCAGAACCAAATATAAAAGAATATTTGACATTCAAAGCCTTTGATAGTCCCCTCCTACCATTCCAGTCTTCCCTTACTTTAGTCCCCAATCAGTATTCTTCTGTCCAGAGATATAGACCCCTTTGCTGTTCATCAAACAAGATACTTCATCTCTTGGCCAGGGACATTCTCTCAAGTTTTTCCTCTTGCCTTGAAAGATTTCCTTTTTCGCTTGGAGAGACTTGCATGAACTGATGCTGAGTGAAATGAGCAGAACCAGGAGATCACTATACACTTCAACAACAATACTCTATGAAGATGTATTCTGATGGAAGTGGAAATCTTCAACATAAAGAAGATCCAACTCACTTCCAGTTGATCAGTGATGGACAGAAATAACTACACCCAGAGAAGGAACACTGGGAAGTGAATGTAAATTGTTAGCACTACTGTCTATCTACCCAGGTTACTTATACCTTCGGAATCTAATATTTAATGTACAACAAGAAAATTGGATTTAACACACATATATTATATCTAGGTTATATATACTGTAACACATGTAAAATGTATGGGATTGCCTGTCATCTAGGGGAGGGAGTAGAGGGAGGGAGGGGATAATTTGGAAAAATGAATACAAGGGATAATGTTATAAAAAAATTACTCATGCATATATACTGTCAAAAATGTATAATTATAAAATTAATAAAAAAAGAAAGATTTCCTTTTTCAACTCCACCTATTGGCTTCTGAGTCTTCCTTTAAATCCCAGACAAAATCCTAAATTTTCTTGTCTAGTGCCATACCTCTCATTTCCTATTTTTCCTGTATATAGGTTGTTTGTATATATTTGTTTGCTTATTGTCCCCCTCCTTAGGTTGTGAGCACCTTAAGGATAGACACTGTCTTCTTACTTCTTTTTGTATCCCCAGTGGTTAACAGTCCCTAGCAATAAGACCTGTTTACTAAATGTTTATGGATTGTTCCCTCTTCATTTCTGATAGCAATCATGCTTATTATGTTATTAATAAAGATCAAGAAATTAGTTACACTTAGGCTTCCCTTTCCCAAGGAGCATATCTTGTTCAGCTTCTATCAAGAGCTCCCTAATAATAATTTGAGTCCTGCCTTAATCCTTGAGAGATCAGACCATGTTCATGTTCAAGAACAAACTCAGCTGTATAATCAACTATGTAGATATTTGAGCTGTTGCTCTAAGGCCACTCAGGAGCTAAAAAGCAGTTCAAAAATACTTTTGAGGTAATAAAAAGGTGTTGGGCTTGGAATCAAGAAGATCTAAGTTTAAATGTGACTTCAGATACTCACTAGCTCTGTGACCCTAGGCAAGTCACTTAAACTTTTGTTTGCCTCAGTTTCTTATCTATAAAAATTGGGATAATAATAATACTTACCTCTTAGGGTTTTTTGTAAGGGTAAAATGAGATAATATTTATAGAGCACAGCACAGTGTCTAGTACATATTAGGTGATATAGTTAGGTATTATTGTTATTATCTGAGATCTATGAATAAAAAATAGTATTTATTTAGATTTCTTTTGCTTCATAGATTTAGTTGTACTCTTATACCAGGCTATTAATCATCCAGGCAACCATCCCCTCATGGAACAAAGGTATTGAACATCCATTGTTTAGAAGACACTGTTGGACACTCTGGGAGGAATACAAAGATAAATTGAAAAGCTCCTGCTTTCAGTTTCACAGGAAAGATAAGACAGGTACATAAATCACCATAATACAAGTATGACCCTTGCATCTGAAGCTTTCACATGACATGAAGAGCCCAGGAACTCTGGGGGATTTTTTTACATCTCTGGCTTTTTGGCTGCATCTAAAAAACCTGGAAACTTCCCAATATGATTCCATATAGAGTCTTGTTACCAGTTTCCCTTGCAAGCACACAGTTCACAATGCTTAAAAAAGAAAAAGAAAAAAAGGGAATTCTTTTTTTCAAATAAAAAAATGGAATTCTCAGAGCACATGAAAAATAGCAATAGCCACAAATGAAAAGCTCTTCTCCAGAGACTTGAATAGAGTTCCCAACTCACAGTTTGTCAGTGGATGGTACTTACTACATCTTTCCATGACTCCAAAAGATAGCATTACTAGCATTTTTTTTCAGTCCCTTCCTATCTCAATATGATGAGGAGTTGTTTCAAAATTCCCTGTTGTGGCAAAATTTTGGTTCAAACACTAAATCAGCAAGTTCCTCCATTCAGAGACCTCTCCCTTGAAGAGTGTAATAATGATAACTACAATAACATTAATACTGATAACAGCTAATGTTTCTTTAGTGCTCTAAAGTTTTTGAAGCATTTTGCATATTATCTCATTTGATCCTTACAACAACCTAATAAGATGTGTTTTTTATCCCTATTTTATATATGAAACAGAGACTAAAAAAATTTGTTTTCATAGTATCACACAACTAATAAGTGCTAGTATGATTTGAATTCAGATTTTCCTCATTCCAGCTTTGACATTCTATCTACTAGGCCATCTAAAATTCCCAGTATCTGTAGACCTTCAGGAGAATGAGGTTTTCGTTTGCAAGTGAATTGGATTTAAGTGAGGCTGAGTTTTGCAAAGTCATCAAACCTTAATCTCTACTCCAGAATGATGGAGTAGAGCAGCAAGACATAGGTCAACACAAGAAAACTGTGCTCAGTAACAACAATATCGTAAATTGTTCAGTTGTGAATGACTTAGCTTTTATCAACAATACAATGATCCAAGGTAAATCTGAAGGATTTATGATGAAAAATGCTATCCATCCTCAGAGAAATTATAAAGTCTAAATATAGATTGAAGCATTCTTTTTTAAAACTGTATTTTTCTTAGATTTTAAAAATTTTGTTCTATGACAGCATGACAAATACAGAAATGTTTTATATGATTATACATATATAACCTATATCAAATTTCTGGCTTTCTCAATAAAGGCGATGGGGAAAGAGGGAGAGAATATGGAACTCAATTTCAAAAAACAATGTTTAAAATTGTTTTTATATGTAATTAGGGGAAAATAAAATACCAAACAAATAAATTGAAAATAAAACAATAGATCTTGAGCATAAGGGCACATAATTCTAATTTTTAAAAATAGACATATGTCAGGATAACTGGTGATGGCCTTGGAAGCAGTGAGAGGCCTTGGTCTTCTTAAGCTAAGGTCTTTCCCAGGTCTCCATCAATACCTGTGCAAGAATGGAGGCAAAAGATGGCCTTTTTCCTTCACAAAAGAATCAGTCTGGAAGGAGAAGATTCTTAAGCATTTCTGAGATCTATGAATAAAAAATAGTATTTATTTAGATTTCTTTTGCTTCATAGATTTAGTTGTACTCTTATACCAGGCTATTAATCATCCAGGCAACCATCCCCTCATGGGGAGACAAAAATAATTACTCTTTACATTCATGAGAAGGATGGAAGACACTAAAACAGACAAATCAATTTCCTTGATTCCAAATTAAATATATATGTAGGACTGTCCTTTCTATTCACTCACCAACCCCCTTGGCTAAGCTTCTCTTTACCTGTTGCTTTTCACTATAGTAATACTTCCCCAGTCAGTGTCCCTGCTGTACAACTCTTCCTACTCTATTCCATGTTCCATGCAACTAACAAAATTATTTTCCTTAAGTATAAATCCATCACTCCCCTATTCAACACAATTAAATTCTTCCCTATTATTTCTAAGTTAAATTTTCCTTCTCTGTTTAGATAATAAATCTCCTCACAATTTGACTTCATTGTATTTTCCTAATCTTATATACATTACTCCCCTTCTTGCACTCTACAATCTAAGCACACTAGTGTTCTCTTTGTTCTTCACATACTATCATCTTCAGCTCCTATTTCTGTGACATTGCCACCTCCCATACCTAGAAGGCATCTCTTAGAATCCTTCTCTTCCTTCAAGACATATCTAAAGCATCACTTACTAATTTTATTGGACATGTGTTTATAAGAACAGTCATCTACCAAACTTATTTTGAAACCATCAAATTTTAATATTTGGTGTAATTTTAAATCCCATAAATACTTTATTACTTAGAAAAATGGGGTTTTTGTGCTTTAAAAATTAAAATGAAACAAAATGCTTGAATTTATGATTTTGAAGATTGTTTTCAGTTCTAAATCTTGTGATATGATAACCTTTCAAGACTCTGAAGATAGATATCATGACACTCTCCCCCAAGTCATTTGTGGGCAAAATACCTCTAATTCCTTTGATTGGTTTTTATATAAGATTTATATGCATTTTGGTTACCCTCCTTTGTGCATCACACTCTTTTTGCCAACACCACATCCAAATGTTTGCACAAGTTCCCAAAATCCATTATTACTAGGATCCACAATATTTAGGGATATGGAACCCATGACACCTTGATAAAAAACTAAAATAATCAGAAAGTACCCATATCCATCTGTATCAGTGATCCAAGAAACCTTGTGGGTTAAGTACAGAAATATTTATAGGTATCAGTTTAAGCATTACGCATACCACACCCCCTTTACTAAAGAGTATTGGGAATTGTTTGGCTGACTCTGAATAACTATCATATAGATGAGAAGTCATCAAAAAGGTCACTTTTTGCTCCCAGTAAATACAGACACATCACTTAAGACAGCTATACATCATATTGACCTATAGACCCAGAGAGATTATACAAAAGATTCAATTTTATTTATATATATATATATCTCAGTACTGCAAGGATGCACTTAAACATGGTAAAGAAATAGAACTACCCCCACATATGTTTTCAATTTTACTGTCAACTAGATTCCTAAAACACCAATTAAGCCTAGCTGAATCTAACTTGCTGCCCAGATAAAAGACAGTAGCAAAACTAAAGCTTCCAGAAAAGACCCCAAAAGTGCTTAAATAACTCTTTACCTGTCTTATCCAGTGCTCATCAGAAAAAAGGGAACAAGAGAACTAAGTCTTTGCCATAACTATACAAGAGACAACAATAGTAGCCCATCTTTATCCACACAAATCACACACACACAAAAAAAAAAAAAAAAAAAAAAAAAAAAACAGCAGGAGAATAAATGATGTTCAAAAAGAAACTAAAAGGCATTAGTCAAAATTATGGAGATTTTGGGTCACAAGTGTTTTGTTTTGCAGATTTGATTTTATTTTAAATTTTTACCACAGCCAACTGAAGATAGGGAATTCAGAAGAAAAAAAGTAGAATTGGAAAGTGAATAACCAGTTAAAAATATGCTTGCTGAGAATAGACTTTAGATTTATGGATCATGGTTTAAAATATAGGAATAATGAGCTTCTGCTAGGCACAGAGTCTATTTAACAAGGGCTGGTAAAAACATATTATCTTAGAATTTTACAAATTTAATCAGCAGGGTTTTAAACTGATAAAATGAAGGAGATAATAAACATGTAGATGTCACAAGCCTGGCACCAGAGAGAGTAGCAGTTACATCATAGTAAAAACAGAAGGGAAGATAAGTAATGTGCTAGAGACAAAAACATCTACAAAGGCTGAAATAAAGTCCATAACTTCCAGCATCTATATATAAATGATAGTTAATAGATTCAGCTAGAACTTCCAATACATAAAGGCAAATAAGTACCACTGAAATTGGTGATATAGGAGTCATGATTGGAATATGGCTCTGGAAGGGTTGACTTTATTCAAATGGAAACAAAATAGTGATTGGGCAGAAGATGTATTAATAAGATATAGTTGGAGCCAAGATGGCAGAGTAAAGTCAGGAAGCTGCTGGAGCTCTCCAAAGCAAGCCTCTGAAGAGAGTAAGCAATTTATTTCCTCTTCTATTAACCTGGGCAATTTATATTTTTATAAATATTCATCCATTTCAGTTAGATTGTTTGATTTGCTGCCATACAGTTGGACAAAATAACTCCTAATTATTGTTTTAATTTCTTTTTCATTGGCGATAAGTTCACCCTTTTCATTTTTGATAGTGATTTGTATTTCCTTTTGTTTTATTTTACATTTTCAATAAGTATTTCCCCCTCTGTTTCTGGACTACTAGGGCAATTTTTCTTAATGATCTCTTGAAGAATGCTATCCAGGCCCTTTTTTTGGTCATGGCCTTTAGGTAGGTCAATAATTTTAAAATTGTCTCTTCTGCAACTATATTCTAGGTCGGCTATTTTTTTCCAAGGAGGCATTTCACATTTTCTCCCATTTTTTCATTCTTTTTAGTTTGATTCTTGCTGTTTCACAAAGTCACTAACTTCTATTTGCTCTGATTTAGTTTTTAATATGTGATTTTCTTCAGTTAGCTTTTGTATCTCTTTTCCATTTGGTTAATTCTACTGTTTAAAGAGTTGTTTTCTTCAATCATTTTTTTTTCCTTTCCCAAGCTATTGACTCTCTCATGTATACCTCTAATTTCCTTTCTCATTTTTTTTTTCTATCTCTCTTATATGCCTTTTAAAGTCCTTTATAAGCACCATAGTAGTTTTCTATGGTCAAGGTTCTTTTCTGTTTCTTGCTCATTTTCTTTCCTTCTATTTTTGTACTAAAATAAAAAAATAATAAATTACTTAAATAATCCCATTTAAGAAAAAGAAATTGAACACGTTCTTAATGAACTCCCTAAGAAAAAATCTCTAGAGCCAGATGGATTCACAAGTGATTTCTACCAAATATTTAAAGAACAATTGATTCCAATACTATGTAAACTATTTGGAAAAACAGGTAAAAAGGGAGTACTGCCAAAATCCTTCTATGACACAAATTCGCACTGATACCTAAATCAGGAAGAGTTAAAACAGAAAGAAAGTTATAGACCAATTTCCCTAAAGAATATGGATGCAAAAATTTTAAACAAAATATTAGAAAAGAGATTATAGGAATTTATCAGCAGGATAATACACTATAACCAAGTGGGATTAATAGTGCTGCTTCAATATCAGGAAAACTATTACCATAATTGACCATATCAATAACAAAACTAACAGAAATCATACGATAATCTCAATAGATTCAAGAAAAGCTTTTGACAAAATACATGCTGTATTTCACCCATTCCTATTAAAAATCTAGAGAACAAAGGGGAAAAGGAAACTTTCCATTGAATAATAAGCAGTGTCTATCTAAAACCTGTAGCAAGCATTATTTGTAATAAAGAGAAGCTGGATGCATTCCCTATAACATCAGGTGAAACAAGGATGCCCATAATCACCATTATTATTCAATATTATACGAGAAATATTGGCTTTAGCAATAAGAAAGGAAAAAGAAATTAACAGAATTAAAGGCAATGAAGAAATAAAGCTATCACTTTTTGCAGATGATATGATGATATACTTAGAGAATCCTAGAAAATTATCCAAAAACATACTGGAAATAATTCACAGCTTTAGCAAAGTTGCAGGATATAAAATAAACTCACACAAATCACCAGCATTTTTATGTATTACTGACGAAGCCCATCAGCAAGAAATAGATTCCATTTAAAATTACTGAAGACAAAATAAAATACTTGGGGGTCTACCTGCTAAGACAAATCCAAGAACTATATGAACATAATTATAAAACACTTCTCACACAAAATAAAGTCAGATCTAAACAATTGGCAAAATTGTTGTTGGCTAGACAATTGTTCATGGCTAGACCAAGCTAAGATAACAAAAATGACAATTCTGCCTAAGTTGTTCTACTTGTTCAGTTCCATACCAATTAAACTGCAAAAATTATTTTATAGAACTAGAAAAAAATAACAAAATTCATCTGGAAGAAAAAAAGGTCAAGAAAATCAAGGAAATTGATGAAAAAAAAGTATATAAAGAATGGTGGCTTAGTAGTACCAAATCTAAAACTATATAATAAAGTAGCAGTTGTCAAAACCATTTTGTACTGACTAAGAAGTTGAGTGGTGAATCAGTGGAATAGATTAGATATACACGATACAAAAATCAAGGCCTATAGCAGTAAAATATTTGATAAACTCCTAAACTCACTGTTGGACAAAAATTGCTGGGAAAACTGGAAAATAATGTCAAAAACTCAGCATAGACCTACATCTCATTCCAAAATAATGTCAAAATGGATACATGATTTGGGCATAAAGGATAATACCATAAACAAATTAGAAGAACAAGAGATAATTTGCCTATCAGATCTTTGGAGAAGGAGGAATTTATGACCAAGGAAGAATTACAGAGCATTATGAAAGGCAAAATGAAAAATGTTTTATTATATTAAATTAAAAAGGTTTTGCACAAACTGAATTAATAGAAATTAGATTAAAAGGGAAGTACAAAGCTGGGGAGAAATTGTTACAGTCAGTATTTCTGATAAAGGTCTCATTTCTAAAATATATATAGAACTGTGTCAAATTTATAAGAATACAAGTCATTCCTCAACTGATAAATGGTCAAATGATATGAACAGACAAATTTCAGATGGTGAAATTTAAATAATTTAGAGTTATGTGAAAAAAATGCTCTAAATCACTATTGATTAAAGAAATGCAAATTAAAACAGCTCTGAGGTACCACCTCACATCTCTCAGATTGACTAAGATGACAGGAAAGGGTAATGATAAATGTTGGAGGGAATGTGGGAAAACTGGGACATTAATGCATTGTTGGTGAAGTTGTAAAATGATCCAACCATTCTGGAGAGTAATGTGGAACTATGCTCAAAGAGCTATAAAATTATGCATACCCTTTGACTCAACAGTGCTATTACTGGGTCTGAATTCCAAGGAAATCATAAAAGAGGGAAAAGAACCCTCATGTGCAAAAATGTTGCAGCAGCTCTTTGTGCAGTAGCAAAGAATTGGAAAATGAATAGATGCCCATCAATTGGGGAATGGATGATTGGGATATATGAAGACAATGGAATATTATTGTTCTATAAAAAAATGAACAAGCTGATTTTAGAAAGGCTTAGAAAGATTTATATGAACTGATGCTGACCAAAACAAACAATACCAGGAATACATTGTATACAATAACACCAAGAATGTAAAATGATTAACTATGAAAGACTTGGTTCTTCTCAGTACTTCAGTGATCCAAAGCAATCTCAATAGACTTTGGGAAATGCCATCTGTATCCAGAAAAAGAACTAAGGAGACTGAATGTCAATCAACACATGCTATGTTCACTTCTTTTTTCTTTTCTGTTTTTATCTCTCCTTTGATTAATTTATCTTTATCTTTTCCTTTTGCTCTTATTTTTCTCTCCCATCATGATTCATAAAGCAATGTGTGATAAAAAATAAACAAAATAAATACTAATTTAAAAAGAAGATATAGTTGTATCAGTAAATTAAGGGAGAGAAGATTCACCTGAAGAAAAATATTCGGGTTAGGAAAATGAGGCAGCTACAGTATTGTTTTAGAGATGACCATAGAGTATTTGGAAAGAAAGAGGAATTAGAACAGGAATTTGAGAAACAGATCACAAATCTGTCATGTAAACATGATATTGATTTGATGGAGTTCTACCATTATCCACAAACCTTCTGGTATTTTCTTTGTGAAAAGCAGAGCATCTGATAAATCTGTAACTGCCTTAATGATTATTTCAGTCTCTAAAAGTTGGATAAAATGACATAAAAACTCCTATTCTGAACCTGATTCCTTCTAACAAGAAGGAATTGGTTGCTACAGTTTAAAAAAATGGGGCATAGAGTTTGTAAACAGGAGAGGATTGCAAGACATAGTTTGCCATGTAACCTGAATTTTTGAGAGCAGATTTCAAAGGAACCAGGGGAAAGAATAGTAGGATCAAATTAACTTCATATTTTAAATGGGTAAGAAATTGTCAATGATGAAATTTTCAAGTCATAATCAATTCTAATGAAGAAACAGGGAAGTTGCCTAAAGAGAGTGATATAGAAACACCAGGAACTTATATTTAAAAAAAAATCCTTTATAAGATAGAATAAAGGATATTACTAAAGATAAAAAAAAAAGTTGGCACAAGAATGTAAGAATCATGTCAAAAGTACTAAAAACTAAGAGGAGTAGGAGCCAACAACAACTGCTATGGACAAAAAGGAGTTTAGGTTAATTATTGTGTGTGTTTGTTTGTTTAAGTTGGACAAGAAAAAGGATTCAAGGAGGCATAAGAACAGGACTTGAAGGTACTGATAAATAGCAAATTGTAAGAAGGTTAACTCAAATTTTGATTCTGTTTTGAGTTCTATAAAGAAAGAATTTGGACTGCAAAGAATAGTACAGAATAGATTAACAAGGAGTGGAAAGTCAAGATTAAATCTATTTCCACTCAATGAGTTCAAGTCACTAGGCTGAACGAAACAGAATAAATTCTAGAGCATTGAAGGAATTGTCTGATTTGTCTTCTAAACCATACTCAATAATATTTAAATGATCTTGGAGACTGGGATAGATATTGGAGATTGAAGAAGGATAAAAAAAAAAAAAAAACTAATTTTCAGAAAAAGGGGAGAGGTGAATGTGGTTCCAAAATTCTAGCAAACATTCTAATGAAAGAAACAGGGGCAAAAAATATCAATATGCTTTAATCAAGAATAAATCTTACCAAACCAAGTTTATTTCATTTTGAATCAAGGTCACTAGGCGTTAGGTCTAAGGAACACTGTAGATAGAGCATGCCGAGATTTCGGCAAAGCAGTTCACAAAATCTCTTACACCATCTTGGTGGACGATGAAAAGATGCACTAAAAAGAGAACAATTCAAGGAAATTTGGATGAAGTTGAATGACTGGGGCAAAAAAGTCACTAATGAGTTAATATCATCTCAAAGAGATTTCCATAACAGAATCTCCTAGGGATGCTTGGCCCTGTGTAGTTAAAAACAAAACAAAATAAAACACTAATCAATCTTTTGAAGTAATAAATAGCATCCTTTATAAATTTATGAGTGATGTGATAGGAGTGGGGGGAAAGCATTCAGTATATCTTCAATTCAAGCAGGTGTACAATACTTAGTAAACTGTAAGGTGACATGATCCCAAGAAGAGGATATGGAAGCCAGAACACAATGTGGTAGAGTATTTTTTCAATGACATCATTAGTCTTAGTCCTGAGTTCTGAGAAAGAATTCTGGAGAGTACATATGAACCAACAATACAACAGGGGTGGCTGAGTCAGGAGGACACTTAGCCATATTGATTTAACAGCATGACTTAGCCAAATTAATAGGAGGATACCTCTCAGCATACAATACCTGTACATCAATACTGGATAGAAGAGGCTAAAAAAGGATGAACCTTTGGGGAATCAGATTGAGTCATACAAGTCATAAACTCCCTAGCACACCCTGCATTTTAAAACAGTGAACTAGTATGGACTTGTTTCTGTCTTGTTCTGGTAACCAATCTTCTCATTCATTTCAATCTTCTTGGATTTCAGTATTGGGTAGATATCCTAATATCAATTCACTTTGGTTCTGATTTATATTTACTCTTATCCTCACTTAGACCCCAAACAAGAGCTGTCCTTATTCCAAAGTTCCTAAGGATTTGTCTAATCACTGGCATATATCAGCCCTGATTCTAGAGGGCTGTTGCATGGTGTTTTCTCCATTCTGTATGTCTGTAGTTGATTTTTTGAACCTGAGTGTTTGGATTTTATTTTTTTCCTTATTAAATTTCACATGATCAAATTTAGTCGATCATTCGATACTACCGATATTTTTAGATACTAATTATTTCATCTCAAAGGAACTGTTCTTCCTAACTTTGTGGCATTCAAAAGCTATTTATGCCTTCATTCAAGTTACTGATTTAAAAAAAAATTAAATTAACAGAACAAGGTCAGTGATTGAAAACCATGGCAATCCACTAGAGCCTTACAACCAACGTATTATACAATATGAGATTCACAAATTTAGAGACATCTCCACCCCAGATGTTCATATGGACTATTTGTCTCTAATCTGTGATGGAACTTTCTGAATTCATATTTCTCTGATCAGCCATAGTTAGGCACACTTATTTGACACAAACATAGTGATGTTATTTTGGTCTTCTTCAAGAATGAAGGACAACAACCACCCCCACAGCCATGTGCATAAAGATATCATAGAAGATTCTATCAAATAACTAGCCAAAGCCCAGGTACCCCTGATCAACAAACCTAGTAATTCTTTCATGAAAGGAAATGTGATCAGTTTGGTATGACTTGTTTTTGTTGAACCCATGGTAGGTCATAGTGATTACTATTTTTCTCCTGTAAGGGGTCACAAACCATATCTTTAATGTATTGTAAAGCTTTGTTCTCCAAACTGTTTTAATTACTCTTATTAATAAATGATTTTTTGAGAAAAGCATGCATATTTTTATATTCACTTATCCTTAAATTATATCTGTATAACATAATCATAATTCATAATAATAATTGATGTATATTTATGAAACCTACATAAAATATAAATGGAAAGGGAATGGAAGAAGATGAATAATATTTTGAAAATAATACTTTATTCCTCATTAGCACCAAATTTTTTTTCTTTCATTAAACTTTTAAAGATGATATTTCTAGTAAGAATAATGTAATTAGATAAACTTCCATATCTTTAAAAATTTTTGTCTAACACTTGGTGATATTCAATATATATTCAATGGCTGGCTCTAAGTTCAGTTTTTTTCAGCGATTAATTTTAATGATTATCATAGGCAAAAACCAAACAAAAAGAAACCCCCCAAAAGAACAACAAAAATCTCAAGGAACTATATAGTTCAAGATGGAAAAAAAATCATTCTCATCAGTATTCTCACCAATCCTGCAAAAAAGGTTTTTATTAAAATTCATCTAGTGAATTTCTCTTTCCTGATATAAATGATTTGTTCTTGAAAACTAATCAAGTGTTGCATTTTTTAAATATTTTTAACAAATCAATTCAAAACCTACTGAAATTCTTCATTTTGAAGATTTTTAACAGTATAGAAAAGTCTATTTCCAATTTTTTTTTAAAGTTTGTCTACATGAGATAGGTATGTAGGACACAAAAATCATTTTCAGCAGACCACAGAGTACTGTAAAAGATTATTGGCAATTCCAAATACTAATGAGAAGTTATGAAAGATGAACATTGAGAAACTGTATCAGGTTTGCATTTTAGGGGATCAGTAGTAACTTTAAAGTTGAATCAGAAATCAGGTATTGGGGGGACTTGACCAAGATGAAGAAGTTAAGAAATTGGAAGACAAGAAGAATAATGTTGTATTCAATGGAAATAGGGAAGTTTGGAGAGAGGGGAGAATTGTTTCCCAGAAAATAATGAAATAAGATCAATGATAAACATTGCAATCTATGTCTACTTATCTTGTACTTACCTGTTTCCCACTCCCAAAATGGAATGGTTTTACTCACCAGAAATTGCCCTGAATTGTAGTCTCTATTAAGGGACATTTGTGACAGCCATAATATCAATTCTGTGTGTGTGTGTTAGAGATTGTGGAAATTGTGTGTGTTGTGGGAAGGGGAGTAGAGTTGGGGAGCTTTCTGTTAAGTTCCTGTCACGTTGTAATTTCTTTAAGGACAAAGGAAGCCACTAGTGAGATGTAACAGAGTAGGAAATTATTGAGATATATTGGTAAAGCAACACTTATTGCTTTGATGGAGATATGTCCACAATCAATTCTTTTGAAGATATTGGGATGTGATTCATCTTCCCACTTTATACTTGGTTGATTATATATCCCTTGTAGAGGGAGAAGAAAAAGAGACCAAGAGTTGAGCCCTTGGATGGAGATCCAGCCAAAAGGGATTGAGAAGCAATGAGCCAATGGGTAGGAAAAGAATTAAGATGTATTAGTATCATGGAAAACTGGAGAAAAGAGAGTATTGAGGAGAATATTAATGGCAACTTAACAATTGATCAAGTAATCTACAGGTTAGTTATTGTATGATTGGTATTGAACTTACTGAGGACAAGTAGGTTGTCTCTTACCATGTACTCACTTAAATTTTTTTTTTCTATCTCCTGTTAGGCGTTCTTTGTTTCTTCTGGAATGACAATCATTATCCAGAACAGAAAAAGCAGAAACAGAAGTGTCCCTTTGGATATCTTATTATGTATTTGTCAGATTTCTACAGCTTTTTAAAATAAACTTAGTTGTGATAGATTGTCTTGATTCTGCTTTTTAAAAATTCTATATCACTTCATATAAAGATAAATATAAATATAACATCTATTCTCAACAAATTCCTCTATGTCTGTTCACTTTTCCCTATAAGTAACCTATAAATATGTTTCCTATAAATAACCACCTCCATGCCTTAATGGCATGTCTTTTCAAGGTCTTTTATTGGAGATTGCTTTCCCCCCATTATTCATGGCTAATAGGGCCAGAAAAAGGGGTTCACACTCCTTCCCCCATTTTAGAATATTCCTTTCTCTACCTTGATTCCTTGATAACCTTTCTTTGTTTTAAATCCATTCAATAATTTCAACCATAATTTCTTCGTCTTTATTGGTCTGCTGGCCCCAATGTCACTTTCTTGAGGGAGAGAGTGGCAATCATACTTTCCCATTTTACTTCATTCTAGATCACCATGTTCAAATTA
The DNA here is from genome assembly GCF_048593235.1 of Sminthopsis crassicaudata. Classification (NCBI taxonomy): domain Eukaryota; kingdom Metazoa; phylum Chordata; class Mammalia; order Dasyuromorphia; family Dasyuridae; genus Sminthopsis; species Sminthopsis crassicaudata. Next base: position 116,865,821 of record NC_133619.1, on the reverse strand, counting down.
CCAAACAATTAAACTCATTTCACATCCTAGCAAGATTATGCTTAAGCTTCGGCTAGCTAGGCTTCAGCAATATGTGAATTGAGATTTACCAAAAGAGCAGAGTGGTTTTCAGAGGCAGAGTAACTAGAGACTAAATTTCTAACATTAACTACATTATGGAGAAATCAAAAAAGTTCCAGGAAAATATCAACTTCTTTGACGACACTAAAGTCTCTGACCATGTGGATTACAACTGCCATGTGGCAGTTCTTCAAAGAAATGGGAATATCAAATCATCTTTCTTGTGTCCTGAGGAACCAGTATATTGGCCAAGAAGCAACAGAATTAAACATGGAACAACTGATTGGCTTAAGATTGGAAAAGTAGCATGACAAGACTGTATATTTCCATCTTATTTATATAACTTAAATTCAGAGTACAATATGTGACATGCCAGGTTGAATGAATCAAAAGCTGGAATTAAGGTTACTGGAGAAATATCAACTGTCTCAAATATGTAGATAATACCACTCTGATGGTAGAAAGTGAAGAATTAAGAAACTTCTTGATTAAGGTGAAAGAGGGGAGTATAAATCTGGCTTGAAGCTTAATATAAAAAACAAAACAAAACAAAACACTAAGATCATAGCAATTGGTTCTATTCACTTTCCAGCAAATGGAGGAAGAAGAAATGGAAATAATCTCAGATTTTATATTATTGGACTCAAAGATCCCAGCAGACAGTGACTGCATCCACAAAATTAAAAGATGCTTGCTCTTTGAAAGGAAAACTGTGGCAAATTTGGATAGTATACTAAAAATCACTTTGCCAACAAAGGTCTTATTTATAGTCAAAACTATTTCCAGTAGCAATGGGTGGCTGTCAGAGTTGGAATGTAAAAAGCTGACCACTTCTGATTTGATGCTTTTCAGTTATGGTGCTAGAGAAGACTTCAGAAAGTCTCTTGGATAGCAAAAAGATAAAGTCAGTCAATACTTTAAAAAATTAAGTCAGTCTATAAACTGGATGGTCAAATATTGAAGCTAAGCTTAAATTCTTTGGCTATATGATGAGAAGACAAACTCATTGGAAAATTTCCCAATGTCAGAAAATATTGAAGACAAAAGGAAAGGGGGAGATGGAAAAATAGTGTCATGGAAACAATAAGCATGAATTTGGACAGATTTCAAGAGATAATCGGGGATAGAAGAGTGTGATGTACTGTGGTCCATGAGGTCTGAACAACTAAGCAAAGATCACCATCCTCAGGGACTTGGACTTGGACATTCATATTTACCACCCCCCCCCCAACATTCTCCACACAAAATGTCACAACCTACTAAGATCCAATGACCTCTTTTTCTAACACAGCCACACACCAGTGTAGTTATAACCTAGACTTAACATCTCTTGGAACTGTTCCACCTCCAAGGTTCTGAACTTTGAAATTCTGCTTTCCAACCATAACATTCTGTCTTTCCACCTCAACCATTCTCTCACTCACATTAAATGTGTCATTCTCACTCACTGAACCCTCCAGTCTCTTGACCTCTAATTATTCTTTCAGTCTACCTTATCCTAGCTTCGCTTATCTCCATACCGAGCTTTGGCCACATTATTTACCACTCAAACAATTCCCTAGTCACCACCTTATCATGAAATCAAGAAATCTTGATGGTGCATAATCTCATCCAGACTGGGACTGATCTTTAGTAATCTTTATTCAATAGTAATCCTATTTCATTTCCCACAGCAGCAGTTGTAAATGTATTTCTTTCTCCTCAATCCCATAGTCTCACCCCATTCCAGCTCCAAAATTCATTTCACTAAGAAGATTGAAGACTCTGGCAAGATCTTTACCTATGTATTCTCAAAATTTCTTATATTCAGCACTCACTTTCACCTGTTTCTCCTCTATATCAGAGAAAGAAATGTTATCTTTTCTAAGGCTAATCCCTCTACTTATACTTTTGATGCCCACTCATCAAACATGCATCTTTAGGCAAACATCTCCTTCCTATCCTTCCTTCAGTCCTGCCTTCTTTACTTGCTTTTTCATTCATTCCTTGACATGTTTAGGTCCAACCTGTCCTACGATCATACTATCCTATCTAGCCACTGCCACAACTCTCTACTTTTCATTAACAAATATCTTAACATGGTTATCCATATTAATGTCCCTACTTGATTAACCAAGCATTGTCTTTTTAACTTCTTCCAATGTTTTCCAAATCCATTATTTAAATATAAGTGCTTTCTCAAAGGTCACCAATGATGTCCAATTCTCAAACAAAACAACCTTTTTTTTTTTTTTTCCAGTTTTCATCCTCCTTGTGGCATTTAACATAGTTATCTACTCTCTTCTCCATATTCTTTTTTTCTTTGCTTCCAAGATAACACAATCTTCTGTTTTCCTTCAAATATATTTAGCCTCTCCCCTGTCTCCTTTACTGGATGATTCTTTTCTAGACAATGTAAAGTAAGTATTTTTCAAAGTTCTATTCCTGATCCTATTTTTGCACTATAGTCACTCCCTTAAAATTTCAACTCTTACCATTTCTTCACAAATTGCTTCTGGTCATATACCTCCAAAATCAATATTTCCATCCCTTATTTCTCTCTTAAGCTCAATATCTACATCTCCAGCTGCCTACAGTACACTTCATGCTTGCTGTCCTACTAACATTTAAACTCAATATATCTAAAACCTAGCATATTATATTTCCCTTGAAATAAGAGTATGCTGTAGTCAGCCTGTACTGACTCTTGAAAAACAGTTAAAACAATTAAATTTACAATGTGAATATTTATACCTTGGAAATTGGCAAATACTGTAAATCGGGGCTTGAGTAATTGTTTTGTTAAGTGTTTAGACTTATTTTTACAAAAATGATGGAGAAATACTAATAATTCATGTTAAGCTTAAAATTATATAATGTATTTAGGGAGCTGGTTGTTAACTCTCTACTAGTAGACTTCTGTCCTGAAATCTCCTTTTAAAAAATTGATATTCTTGGCAGTTGTACCTTTAATCATCCAGCTTCCCAGCTTTAAACTTTTATGCTTTCCTCTTCTATTTTGTTCACCCCTCTTATTTACTAAATTATGGAGTCCTGTTGAGCTCAGTGCAAGTACTAGGCATTTAATTAATGCTTATTGACTGATTTTCTCTTTGTAATCTTTGTAATCCTCCCTATCCCCACTTCCACCATTCAAATACCAGTCCTCGTTACCACCTATCTAGACTATTCCAATAACTCCCAAGAGGTCATCCCATCATTACTTTCTCTATAATTAATCCTTTATAATATGGACAGATGTTAACATTTTTATGAATGAATCTTGTGATATCATTCCTCTATTCTAAAATCTTCAGTGCCTCCCTATTATCCCACTAAGCAACTTTCAACTTTTTGCCTGGCATTATACCCTCTCTACCATTAGGTGAAACTACATTTCTGAAGTGATCTTCAATTCTCTCTTCCACATATTTTATGCTTTAGCAGATTTATAACAATTATAGGGTATACTCAAATATATTTAATGATTTTGAACCTTCATCCTTTTGTTTATACCATTTCCTTTTATTATTTTCTCTCTCTTCACTATTGAAGACCAACCCAAAAGACACCTCCCTCTATATTCAACTTCCTAATAAGCCTCTTGTCAATGACCTCACTCTCACGTTTTATATAGCACATTATTTATTCATCTCTGATATATTGTTTTACATTATAGTTTCCACTTATGTGTCATTTCATGCTAGATAATATCTATGAAAACTTAGTGCATAGGACAGTGCTTTGTGTATGATATTCCTTTCAATAAGTGCTTGTTGAATTGAATCAAAAGTGGCTTACTATTTAGTAGAAGAGATAAAATATAAGGTAGGATTAGAAATTGCCACAAAAGTGGTACAATCCCCAGATTTAGAAAATGATTTACAGTAGCATATGGAATGAATTAAAATCTTGTTTTTACCATATAGAAAAATAGATTTGAAAAATTCAGAGCAACATAGAAGATAAGTTTTAATTGATATAGGGTGAAATAAGTGGGACCAGAACACAAATAAAAAGATCATTAACATGATTTACCATTTACATCTCACTTTAGATTTGCAAAATGTCTTCCATATTTTCACTAATTTGATTATAAGAAAACTGATTGCTTCAGTAAATAAAATATCAATAATATTTGTGGAGAGCAGAAAAATGAGATTTACCTTCCTCTGCTGGGCAAAAGGATATAATCTGATAAGACAGAATGTTGCACATTTTGTTATTGTATAAGGTATTTGAGTTTTTATTAAGGAAAATTCAGTTCTGGTGTTTGGTGAGAAAAGAGGGAAGAGACAATGGGTATTTCCAGAAATAATTATGATATAAAAACAAATCAATTAAACATTTTTATAGGAAAGGCAAACATCATGTTTCTACTCTTTTGAACATTAAATGTCAATAAACTTCTATGTTTTTTTAATTGATTCAAGAGATGAATACTACTCTTTTAATCAGAGTTTTTTATTCTGGTTCTGTCACCAACATAATTCCATTTATTCTGCTTATATGACACCAGACCATCTGATCAAATTGATCAATTATCAGAATATTTTCATGATACAAAGTCAAAAACTATTAGATTGCCTGAAACTTCACTAATGCCTGAATATTTTGGCATCATAGGAACATAATCAGCAAATCTGTTTTATAACATATTTCTAAATTCCTACTTACAATGGGCTATGAATCCATTCACTAAACCATCTGAAAGATAGTTAGGTTTATTTTTTTTAATGTCCATATTAGCACAATTATTCTGTCTTTAGTTATTATCCATAGAAGCCAAGTCAATACATGCTTCAATTATGTATTCTGTTGTCTCGTTAATCACCGTGCATTGATGTCTATCATCACATTTTTCCCTTCATTATGTACTTGAGATAGTGTCAATCACCCCCTTCCGGAGTGTCACAATAAACTCCCTGGTTTCATTGAACAGCCTGCCTGATTTGGGTCATATCTTTCTAAACTGTTACCTTTTCAATGGCACAATCCATGCCTTTGTCTATAATCACTCTATGTTTAAAACACAGTAGGTCCTCAATCAATGCTTACCTAATGAAAACCTTCTGCTTCATTTTATCTGCATAATTACAGTTAAACTGATACAAGTGGGTAGGATGCTTTTTTTGTTGTTGTTTCCAAGTTTAAACTTGCAGTTGAATCACTTGGAGATTTCCTGACAGATTACATTTTATATGATTATACTTTGGTGATATAAAAATATGATCTTACAGTTTTACATACAGTAAAGAAAGTTTCTCAGTTTTGCAATCTGGGAGCAGTACAGGTTCTAGCTGTTAATTACTCTTTTGCCTTCTTTGTGTGGTAGAATAATCCTTTCAATTTAAGTTTTAGAGGAATACTTTGTTATTAAAACTTTGATGCTATGTACCATGGCCCCTAGGCCTGGACTGGACCATTTCATACTTGTCTAAAGTGACAGAAGCTGTCCTGCCGGTGGATTTCACATGGCTTAATCTTCTTACTGGCAGGGAAGAATATTTTAAAATGTTTTTCCATGCATGAAATGAATGATTCTTTACATTTATTGGTATGTGGTTAAAGGCCTATTTGCTTTTTTTTTTTTTCTATTTGATGTTGGACATAACATTCCATCCCTATGTTTTTGTTTTCCTGATCTCACTCAAGTTATGTTAGTTTCAGGTTAATTTCTTCTTCTTCTTCTCCTCCTCCTCCCCCCTTTCTCTTCCCTCCCTCTTTTTTTTCCCTATTTTCTCTCTCTTTTCTCTTCTCTTTCCCTTTCTTTCTCTCCACTCTCTCTTTTCTTTCTCTTTCTTTTTTTTCTCTTTTTCTTCCTCTCTTCATTTCTCTAGGTTTCTTTCTGTTCTCTCCTTCTCTCTGTTTTTTCTCTTCTCTCTTTTTCTCTGTCTCTGTCTCCATCACCATCTCCCTTTCCCTCGGCCTTTCTATTTCTCTGATCCTCCCTTTTTCCTCCCCCCCTTGTTCCTTTCATCTCTTGCAATTTCTAGCTTCTTCTGACACTCAACTCAGATGATACCTCCTACATTTCCTGATCACCCTAGGTGTTAGAGTGCCCCTTCTTTCAAAAAATACTTATTTGCCTTTCACTTAATTTGCTTCTCTCTGCAAGAACTGCTTCACTTTTCTTTTTCTATCCCCACTTTCTCATGCAATTCCTAGTACATGTTAAGTGTTTAATAAATGCTTCTTTAATTAAGTTTATTTGCTCCCAACTACAAAGATTTACCGTGGCCTATCTTCAAAGCAACAGAGTGAGACTTTTGCTTGTGACACATTTGGACTAATAATGGTTAAATAACCCTAGTTGCAGCCAGTAACTCTCTAAGACTATACATTTGTTGATATACCTAGTTTGAAGAAATTTCCTTTTCAAGAGTTCCCTTGATCTTTGTCTTGCTGCTGGACTTCAATGATTTTGGAAGAGAGTGTGAGGATTATGTCTTTGCACAACTTTGTGTCACTTAAACCCAACTCACAAGAATGTCAAGATAGCATCCTAGTGCTGTCATCGGTGCTTTTTGAAAATGAAGAACAATATCTATCATCCATCTTTCTTTCTGTCTATCCTATGCTCTAGCCTTTCTAACATATATTTAAATGTACTGTATTTGTTTTTATACACATGGATGGATATTGTGTGCTTCTGTATATACACACATATGTTTATATTTATATATTAACATATGTTTATGCAGTCAGTAAAAGTCAAACCTCTTTCATATATTTCTTCATGTGTCTATATATTGACATATATATGTATGTGTCTGTATCTATATATATTTATATTCAGATAATGATGTATGGTTAATATGTCTATATGTATCTAAATTTAAATCTCTGGCCTTCAGCTGACAATATGGTACACATACGTGTATGCAATATATATATATATATATATATTTGTATCTGTAACTATATATTACATGTTTACATAATATATACACTTATGTATATATATATATACTTAATATATATATTTATATATATAAATAATATACTTAATATATGTATTATACTTAATATATATATACTTTATATATATATTTAAAACTTAGCTGCACACCAGGGGCCTATTCTGAGACATAGATACCTGTTCCACACAGGTATAGTCTGCACATATAAAACATTCTTCCATAGACGCTGGTTTTGAACATTTTTTAAGCTTGCATACATGCACACAGATGGCCAAGCTGCATTTATCTGAGCTGCTTTGCCAGTGCAGCATTTCAGGCCCAGCCTGGGCTAAAGCAGCCTAAGAACTGTGGCCTGTAAGGTCTTTGTACCTGATTTCTTCAGTGAACACGAGGACTTCTCCCATTGAGGCTCATTTCATACTTCCCAGATAGCTGCCATGGCTCTAAAACTTCCTTATCTAGAGTCTGACCTCCTAGAACATACCTCAGCTCATGCTTTGATGACTCTCAGTGCATCCCAGACTAGAACTCTTTCTGCCTTTGGGAAGGCCCTTGGTAGGGTCATTGATTTAGAACTGTAAAGAAGACTCAAGAAGAAGTAGGGATTCACCCATGATCTCCCCAACACCCCTCCAAATAGCGGCCATCTAATACAACCTTCCCATTTTACAGATAAGCAAACTGAGACCCAGAAAGATTAAGCTTCTTATCAAAATTACAAAGGCAAGGCAGGATTTGATTCTCTGATCCCCAAACCAGCATCTTTTTCATTGTACATGCTGACTCTCTTCTGTATCATGCTATCTGAACTTGTTTTCTGTTGATATAGCCTTTGAAAACACATGACACAATGAATTGTTGATTGGGGATTTATTGAAGATTTGCATTAATTTACCATGGCAAATTTCACTTGGAGGTTAATATTATGTCCAGGTAAGAAGCTTATTTTGGTTTTATTTCATTTAGATGACTCATCTCCCTTCTCTCTGCTTTTGCAAAGGTGACCTCCTAATGCAAAGAATGTGTTCCTTCTTTATTTCTGCTTTATAGATACTTCTTCAAAATGCAGTCCAGGTGCTTCCTTATATAGAAACCCTTTCCTGATCACTCCAACTACCTCCCTAAATACATGATACTAAACTGCCAATATTTCTTTATATTTACATGTATGCACATGCATATCATCTTTCCCAATGTATATATTTTTAATTATTTGTGTATTTCTGGTGCCTAATTCAATACCCAGTCCATATTAGGTGCTTAATAAAACTTTGTGGATTGATTGCTTGACTGAAGAGTTACAGTGGAAGGAGTAGCCATACTGTTGAAATCATTGTTCTTTGAAATTTTTTTTATTTTTTATTTATTTAATTTTTTGCTGAGTCAATTGGAATTAAGTGACTTGCCCAGGGTCACACAGCTAGGAAGTGTTAAATATCTGAGACCAAATTTGAACTCAGATTCTTCTGACTTCAGGACTGGTGCTCTTATCCATTGCACCATTTAGCTGCCCCAAGTGTCATTTTTTAAAATAGATTTGACTAATATTTTTTGATTTCTAAATATGTGGTCTAAAACCACATGCAACTAAATTATTTTGAACAGACTCTTAATGAACTGATAAGGAAGTCCCAAACTCGTTTTGGCTTTATAACATGGCCCTCAAATTGGCAGTCTTTTCTGTAGCTGAAAGATGTAAGACAATCCTTTTGACCATTAAATGCTGCCAAAATGAACAATAGAAAGGTCAACTTTATGAACCTGAAAAAACCTAATACTGTAGGCGCCAGTGGGTGACTGCGTCATAGGCTTTAAAAATATCCATATATCATGCTCAGATTTTGTTCATTCTTGATTACTTCATCCATTACTGAGTTTATTAATGACCTGGCCTTTACATGCCTGTGATAGTCTTGAATTCTTTCTCTTTGAATCATGGTATTCTTTTCTTCTCACAGCATAAGTAAATTTGTTCTTCTCAAAGGTATGTCATTCCAATATAGATAACAGGTATGTCTGTTACTCCTCCCTAGGGAATTGTATCAGATTTGAAGTAGATTGTCTTTTTTTGTCAAAGAAGAGAGTTTTCAGTTGCCATCAACCAAGAATATTACTTCTGACTCATGGACTATCTTGTGATGATTGCTCCATGTGAGAATTAAGTAGAAAATCTGGAAATGAGTCCCACTGTGACTGTTTCAGGGTCTCATGTTCAGTTTTTAGGCAAAGCTGATGTTACTATGAATTCACCTGTCCAACTTGTTTATAATTTTTCTTCTGCAATCACATTACCACATTCCTTTATCCCTTCCTTCTTTCTGAAAGCTTATTGAACTGTGATAGGCTATCAGTGAAATGACCTTCAGGAGTTTATAATCTTGTTAAAGAAAACATATACTCTTTATATATTCTCCCCTTTGAGAACTATATAATGAAGAAAAACAGGACTTTTTTATATTTTCCCCTTTGAGAGCCATATGGTAAAGAAAAACAGGTCTACTGGCTGTTCTCTGGTTCATGATCCATTTCCAACCTCCATGCATTTGCACTGGAAGTCTTCTGCCTCCTCATCTCTACCTCTCATAATCATAATCTCATTCATCATCTTTCAAGGCTCAGATCAGTGCTACCTTCTCTTCAAATCCTTTTCTACTTCACCTCTTCAAATTACTTATTATTCATTTATCTGTGTAGACATCTTACTCCCAGAAGTAACCCCAACAATATATTTTTGGAGGGTTTTAATCTCTGAATTTATTGTTATGGGTAGTGCCTTGCACATAGTGGGTACTAAATACATGTTTCTCAATAATTATGCAAGGCAATATGGGATAATATACCAAGGGCCAAAATAAGCGACACATAATAATAATGAGAGCTATGGTTTATTTGTTTAAAGGAAAGTGTTATAGGTGTTTAAAGAAAAGGAAACTCACAAAGAGCTTCGCCAACTGGGGATGATCTCATGACAAAGGTAGGACTTATGGAAGACAGTAAGAGTTGGATAGATGGAGAGGAGGAAGGAGCATCTAAGATTTGACAAACTGGATAATGGCATTAGCAAATGGTGAAGGTTAACACTGGGTATGGTATTTTTAAAGTACAAAGAGTGAACTGGCAACAGCTTTCTACAATGAGGATTAGTGGAAAATAAGATTGGAAATTTTAAGGTAGGGCAAGATTATGAAGAGCAGCTAGCTGTCAAAACTGCATCTCAGTCAGAAGGATTTGAGTTCAAATGTGGCCTCAGACACTTATTAGCTGTGTGGTCCAGAACAAATCACTTAATCCTATTTGCCTCAGTTTTTTCATCTGTAAAATGAGCCAGAGAAGGAAATGGCAAACCATTCCAATATCTTTGTCAAAAAAATTCCAAATGGGGTCACTACTGCGTAACACAGGGTCTGTAGGCAATAGGAAGTTTTTGAATACAAGAATTATTGATAAAATTGGAGTTGTAGCAGAATCTGCTAGTAACAAATCAGGTAGATTAGAACAAAGACAGAAAGGAAGGAAACCTGCAAGAAGAATTCCATATTAATTAAAGCTAACAGTAAGAAAAATCTGAGCTAGTGTAGCATCAGTGAGAAAAAAGAGGAAATATTTATTCATATTTAATTTCCCAGCTTATACTCTCTTCCCTTCTCAATCCATTCTCTACTTAGCTACCCAAATGGCATTCCTAAAACACATCTGACCATATCACTCCCCTACTCAAACATTTTGAATGATTCCCTATTGCTTTTATAGTTTGTTTTTTTAATTTGGTTTTTTTGAGGCCTGGCAGAGCAGGTTCTGGACCTATGATTTTATTGCTTTAGGGATTCCTTGACCACAGTGACCTCTGTTCTGTAACCTAGAGTGTTAAATTTTCCTAGGGTACTTAATAATTTTGCATCATTTATTTTGGCACTAGGTATGTAATGACATACTGACTTGTATTATTACTTCAATTCTTTTCACAAACATGTATTAAGTGTCTTTGTGCAAGATAGTACCCAAAACAATGAAAGTAAAACCAAAAGAATCCAAGTTTCTATGGTAGTTACAAGGCAAAATTGGAAAAATTCCTGTCCTGAAGGGGATCACATTTTTGTGAGGATGACAAAACATGTACATAGATGAGTGAATCAGAAAATATATTTGGGGAGAGAGGTGGAGAGAGGAAAGGAAAACAGAATCAAAGATACAGAAAGAAAAAGACAAAAGAGAGGGGGGAGAAACAGAGAGAGAGAGAGATAGAAACAGAGACAAAGAGAAAGAGACAGATACATAATAATAATGATAGATATAAGAATGGTGGTTTGCCATTTCCTTCTCTGGCTCATTTTACAGATGAGGAAACTGAGACAAATAGAATTAAGTGATTTGTTCAGGATCACATAGCTAATAAGTATCTGAGACCACATTTGAATTCAAGTCCTCCTGACTGACGTCCAGTATGCTATCCATTTTGACAGCTAGCTGCCCTTCATAATCTTGCCGCACCCTAAAATGTCTGTTATCTTCCACTAATCTTTATTGTAGAAAGCTGTTGCTAGTTTACTCATTGTCCTTAAAAAATACTATGCTCAATGTCAGCCTTAATGGCCTTTATTAAAGCTATTGGTTTGTCTATTATTGTGTCCAGACTAGATTATAATGCCTTCAGGGTCTTTATATGTTTTATGCTTCAACTTTAAATCTCTAGAATCTAGCCCAATGCTACTAACACTTTGGAAGATGTTTTTATAAAGGTCCATTGAAGTTGAATTATTATTATATCCTGTTAACAATCATGTAGTTTGATGATGACCCCGGATTCTTAAAGTATAAAACAGTAAAATGTAAGCTATGAAAACTCATACAAAATACATATGTCACATTCAGAATTAAAAAAAATATATATATAAAATCTCATAGCCAGATATTCTCACTACTGAGCTTATTTAATCACACAAATCACATGGATAAACTCAAATAAAATGAGGATGAAAAGGTATATGTGTTCTACTCCATCTTATTGACCATTGCTTTCTTTATCATCTTTTTCTGGCTTGGGGATATGAAGTTGTAGCTATCATTGCTTTCAGAGAGCTCTTTCCAAGCAATAGATTAACTATTGGCTCAAAGATGTGAAGAACTGTTCAATTTTATAATGCAGTAGACAAAGAAGACCTTTTGAATGAGTAGGTAAGACAAAGCTAAACAAAAGGATAGATTCCTTGGGAGTCAAGGGCTGAATTCATAGATAGTCACCTATCATTCTATTTTGTCTTTATCTTCAGGACTCCTTCCCCATCCCCGCCTCTTCTCTAGGGGAAGAAATCCAATCTACTGACCTGAATCATAAAAGTTCCAATATGGACTCTATCAGAACCCAGCCTAGATAAATTTGGAAAGGCATATTACCAGAAGGTTAACCACTAAATGTTGAAATATTTTGACTAAAGCAACGCAGTAAGTATTTTCTATTGAGACCTGAAGGAGTCATGATTTGCATTGATAGAGAAAGCCTAAGTTGATTAAATCATGGATCTTTTGCAATCCAAGTTGAAAGATAATTTCTTTATATATGCCTATTCTATCTGAAAAAGTGGCCAAATAGTACATTTCTGTATGGTATGGCAATGATTTCTATGCACTAACTTTTTTTCAGGTTGCTCAGAATATATCTATACTAAACCAAATAAGCCAGTTTGGTCAGTTGAGCTACAAATCCAATCAGATGTGTGGGAGAGGGTTGAAGAGGGTTCAATGGATAATAAGAAAATCAGTTATACTCTAATAATTTTGCTGGCTTGAGATGATAAACTGAATTGTTAACTTGTTCACAATTGGCGATCTCTTTCTCCATAGTTTACCTGCAAAATGATTTATTATCTATTCAGCTTTATTGCTTGATGTGATTGATCTATTATTTCTGTCTAAAGAGCAAGTATTCCCAGGCCTTTTCTAAATTCACTGATTTTTTTCCTGTCTTGGATCTTCTTGTACCTCATGTTTACCACCATGTAATAAATCATAATTCTGTCGCTTGTCACAACCAGCCCTAAGCAAAATTGACAAATGGGTTAAATTTTTCTTTGGTTTCTTCTCCCCTTTAGCCATCTTTTCCAATCATTTGATAGTTTTAACTTTGGGTATATAGTACCCTTCTGCTGTCCCTAGTGGGAGTGTCTTTTACAGAAGTTCCCTACACAGATTTGCCTTCCCTTTCCACCCTTCTTGTCAAAACTAACCTAGTCCCAGGTCCTTTATCTCTTAGGTAGCTATCTTATTCCAAAGCAATCCAAACCAAAAAGTAATGTGTACAGAAATCAGAGAAGAGTTCAAATTGTGATATGGTGCTTAAAAGATACAGAATAAAGGTCAATTGCTCTTTCAGAATTTTCTAGACAGTGTAAATATTTATATTTTGCATAGAACAGAGGGATTTCTGGGGATAAGTTACAGTTGTTTACTTATCATAGTTATATCTCAGGTTTTTTGTTTGTTTTTTTGTTTTTTTGATTGAGAAAATAGAGAATTGGGGATATTTGTCCCATCTAGGAGGATATAATAAAAATGAGTTTCTAACCATTTGAGCCTACAGTTGTTGAGAGAAGTAAGGCAGTAGAGTTTAGTAGTTAACAAATAAGTTCAGAAGAAGATATTTAATAGAAGAATTCCATGAAGAAGACAAATTTTAGTCTTGATTTTTAGTATAGGTCTTCTGGTACAATCTGGATCAAGAAAAGTGTTTGTTAGCCATTAGCTAAAAGAGTTAAATAGTAAAGCTGTTGAGAACTTCATATGTATTGACTGAAGGTTATGTCAGTCATTGTAGAAGAAAATTTCATAGCCACTGAATAAGAATGTTAACTAAAAATATCTATGGCCTTCCCTACAGAGGAAGCATTTAACTATCACATTGCTTCCAGTAGATGTCTCTAAAGATGGAGTATCATCTGATAAAGATAACTAAAGAACAGAAGGAGGCTGAAATAGCCCCTTAAAAGAACAGTAATCTCTGAAGAGTAGAGTCTTATTAGCCACAACAACCCTCTCAACCCAGTCAGTGGTAGAGGTGATTAACAGAATTAATGAAAGAGTAATAATAATAATAATAATAATAATAATAAACAGCTGTTATTTATATAGTGCTTTAAAGTTTGCAAAACAATTTATAGTTCTTCTCTCACATCACATCATCCTTGGTGGATGTCATTACAGAATATTAGGTGACTTTGAAAGAAGTCCAGAATAGATGACAAACAGAAGCGAATATCAGTCTTTACCAAGCAAAAGAGAAAAACACTTGGAGGAGAGCAACAAAGAAAAATGCCTGACAAAGTATCAGAGAAAAAATCTTAGAGAGAGGAGGTCCATCAGAAAGTACTATGATGATATTAGTAAAAGACATCAGCTTTGCAACATTAGAACTGAGTTGTGAATTGCTCTTTCACACACTTATGTGCTTGGGTCATATGTATTTTCTGTGTTTATAGCAGTTCATCTGTGGATGACCATATGTTCCCCATGTGTAACTATCTCACACACATATGTTATATACATACATATATGTTGCATATATATAATTTATGTAAAAATTAATTCTCACATTCTTAAGAGAATGAGCTCAAGGTTGATGGGAGAATATTATATTATTATTTTGCTTATGTTTCTATTTAATTAAAATGCCTTTGTTATTACTTCTGTGTTATATGGCTTACAGACAAAAATGAAAAACATCAGTGGAAGCTTTTAGATTATGGTTTGGAGAGAATTCTAATCCACAAAACAACTAAAATCTAAGTGGCTACTTGGGAAGCCCAAACTGAGAGGTGGTCTGTGGGCTACTTATAAGTGAATCCCCAATAAGATGTTAATGATGAATAAGAGCTAAATGTTTGCCTTTTTCAGGGGTGGTCTATTAGATGCAATGGGGACCTCAAAGCTAAGTTCAAAGCCTTCCTTTGACACTTAATAGCTTTGAGTACTAGCAAGTGAACTCACTTAACCTCTCTGATTCTTATCTGTAAAATGGAGTTAATAGTACTTTTAACACCTACTTTACACAATTTTGATGAAGTTCAAAAGAGATAATATATATATTATATATATATACATATATAAAGTATTTTATAGATGTTAAAGTACTACATGTTGTCTTTTTAAAAATTGTTATTTAAGAGGATTTTTTGGAAATTTTTACTTCTAATAAATTAATCCCTAATGGCTTTGCAGAAATCAAAGTGATGACACCTGGAAGCTGGTGGGAAAGATTTTTTGGGCAATTAGGATTTTCTGGCACTCCTTAAATTCAACTAAGCTAATGAAGTTGACTAGTTTTTTAAGACTCTATATTCATTCATTCAACAAATATTTATAGATCAATCTATATGAGCAAAACACTGGATTGTGGAGTAGGGAAACAAAAAAATATTAAAGATTACTTCCTTCAAGAAGCTTAGAGCTTAGTACAATAATCTCAAACTCAAAGCTTATATATGGTTATAGTGTTGATGATTTTTGTCTTTTCATTTCCAGTGTCTAGCATAGTGTGTATATTTTGAATGAATGAATTTATCTTCTCTATTATTATGTAAATCTTATTTCAAACTAATACAGATTTATCAGTTCTATTATATACTCATCTGAACAAAGGGACATGGTAAGGGAAGGTAAAGGGACTGACTTTATGCTGCCCAAAGTTGTCTTAGATCAGACCAAGGATTTGAACTCCCAGAACTGGTAGAAACATTTCAAGTTTATTATCTTATTTAAATATCGGGACAGATCCTGGTTATTTAGCCAGTAATGCTATCCGACTTTTATAAATGGGGACCTTCAGGTGAATGTGTCATAGTGGACATATAAGAAAACATTTTTACATTCAAAGGTTTTGATAAAGGCCTCATTTTCAAATTATATAAATAATTGACTCATAAGAAATCAAGACATTCTCCTATTGATAAATGGTCAAAGGATTTCAGATGAATAAATTGAAACTATTTGCTCCAAATCACTATTGATCAGAGAAATGCAAATTAAGACAACTCTGAGATACCACTACACACCTGTCAGATTGGCTAAGATGACAGGAACAAATAATGATGAATGTTGAAGGGGATGTGGGAAA
>NC_133619.1:115822333-115824833 GCF_048593235.1 Sminthopsis crassicaudata | reverse complement strand
AAAGTTGGTTTTATTTTTAATTTTTAAAAGTACCAATTTCACTAATAGATATATTTGTTGTACAAATATTTAGAAAGGACAGGCCCTTCTGCCCCATTGTTATATTGGATCCCACACATCTAATTCTGCTTCTTGGAAATGGGACAGCAAATGTTTCAGGAATGACTAGCAATGGATAGAGTTATAAGCTAGATTTGATTGAAAGTACAAGAACTACTATTATATTACATGAAAGTTGATGATGAAAGAAAGGAAATAATAGAATGACCAAATCTGAAAGCTGGGAGGGACCTGAGTGGCTACTTAGAGTATATATGAAAAGAACTCTACAACATTCCCCAAATTGAGAATGTTGGGAAAGTTGCTTCCCTGCACAGAATATCCCTTCTCACCTGTGGATACATACTGTGATTCCCATATGGAATAGGAGACAAAGTATATTTAGGCAGCTAGGTCATGATCATGATTATATAGTAGAAGTAGTAGTAGAAGAAGAAGGATATTCATGTTAAAAAGAATTTTGTTGGATTAAAATAGAATTTTTCAGAAGCAGCCATGGGATAGTGAACATCTATATTTGATACTCTAATTGGATTTGAGAGTGATTCCCAATTGATACTCTAACAATTGTGAATCATATTCAAATCTAGTCAATATTGAAGCATGTGAGTCTTTAGCTTGGATAGCATTTTTTTTTAAATCACTATTTCACAATATCATAAAATGAAAAATTTAAAGCTGGAGGGGACTATAGATTCCAACCCCTCAGTTTTAGATGAGGAAACTGTGGTCCAAAGAAATCCAATATAACCTGCTGTAAGCCATGTAGGCAGTAAAGAGTATTTGAACCTCTGATTATTGATACAGCTAGATGGAGTAAAAAGAAGTGGAGGACCAAGGTCATTCCCTTTATCTGAGCCTCTATTTTCTTATTCTTTTGTTAATACCCAATTGAGCAATTAGGAGATTAGATCATGGTGAAAATTTCTATTGATTCTACATAATATATTTTGTTATTATCGTCTTATAATGTGAACAGATGACTTCAATTTCTAACAAGTAGCCCTTGTTTTCATTTGCTCAGAGACAGTTGACAGAGGCAAAACCCAATGTCAAATTTTCTATGTTGTATGTTTACTTGTAATTGCATTTTAGTACTAATAATCCCCTGTCCCAATACAATCTGCCTAAAATTTATAGTTTCATAACATGGTCTTAGACCCAGACTAAATGATGGGCTGATACTTTAGCTAATAAGTATAACTTGAGGATTTGGACTAAGGTCTTCCCTGATTCTAAGTCCAGTTCTCTATTCATTAAACTATGCCATCATGCTTTTGTAGGTTTAGTCGCATCTATACAACACTCCAAATAGCTTCATTGGTTGCACAGAGACATGAATCTCATATCTCAGTGTCAAAGACTATGACATGATCACACAAGTGTTTTCCTTGTCCTCTAACACAAAGTTTTTATATCATTTAATCAGAATCCTCTAAAGAATGTATAATGAGACTATTTGTAGAGTAGAACCAGAAGACTTAGAATAATGGTATCTATAATTTTGACCTTGTTAACTGGATGGAAAACACCTAAATCTTCAAGACTCTCTGGATGGAATCTCTCATATGAACTGCATTGTTTGAGGTCCCTCACAGAACTTGGCTTTCCTCCCAATCAGTCACCAACTATACACTTAATTTCTTTTTAAAAGCCACCTGGTTTTGTTTTTGGTTTGTGCATATGTCTTTTTGTTAAGTGGGTGAAGGATGTGTAATCTATCTCATGCATAATTTGTTTAAGACAAGTCATTAAAAATGCACTAAAAGTTTAATAGTTTAATATGCTCTATATGCTTCTGATAGAATACTCTCTCCATGTGAATGATTTTGAAAGTTTCAAAAGTAGTTTTTAGAGTTTTTATTGCATGCCATTGTTTGCAATCTTTCTTTTTAAAGCTCTAAAATTAACATTTCTTTCCTATCAATTTTATCTTCTGTTTGCCTGATATTGATTTTTTTTTTTACCCTTTGCGTGTCTAATGGAAACAGAGCTAATGGGTCTTTGCCTTGTTTATTCCCTTGCTTATGCAGCAACCCTGTTTTGATGCAGTCAGCAGAGCTCTAGGAATAGAGTTTTGGAGGGGCAGCAAAGGGAACAGACCAACTGAAAACATTGTAGCTATGAGAATAACAGAACCACAGAAGCATAGAGTTGTGATGTTGGAAAGGACCCCAGAAGTCACCTAGTTCATTCCCTCCCTGATAAAGGAATGCCTTCTAAAATGTTGACCAGATCCCTAAACAGCTTGGTTGTTGATTTCATCTTTTTCTCCCTCCCTCCCTCTTTCTTTCTTTCTTTCTTTCTTTCTTTCTTTCTTTCTTTCTTTCTTTCTTTCTTTCTTTCTTTCTTTCTTTCTTTCTTTCTTTCTTTCTTTCTTTCTTTTCTTTCTTTCTTTCTTTCTTTCTTTTCTTTCTTCTCTTTCTTTCTTCTTCCTTCC